>NC_086445.1:897383358-897577239 GCF_028390025.1 Pseudophryne corroboree | reverse complement strand
AGTTGTAAAATGGCACCCGCTGGTCGAGTCCGCCCCCACAGACAGTGATGGGTGGAACAGTAAAGACTGCTACGCGGGAATATGGCATCTGCAAATCAGAGTCGTCCCCACAGAATGAGGTGAGCGGACATCAATAACCAGCTGAGCGGGAGCGCAAGGCGGGAAAGTGCTTATTTCCCCCTCTGGCTCCCGCCGCGGCTAGCCTGTACAATCCCCTTCTGTAAAAGGACCTCCGCGCCTGTACTAGGTACGTGGTTTCTGATCTACCAGCGGCGGAAGCGGGAAGGACTCACATCCCCTTTAGACCCGCTCCGCCTGAATAAGAGCCCGCTGCCTCACCTTCCTGTCTAAACTAGCGTGCATGGCAGCGGGGACACATTCAAACACGTGCCCTCAGTTAAGCATGTCAGTCAATACCTTACAGTGCCGTAATAGACACCAGAAAGCGGGGACGGGGGCGGGCGGATGGGGGGGGAGTGGAGGCTACAGATACAGCAGTCATATAAATACTGTCAGTAGAGATAACAGCCCAACACTGCCCAGGCAGGTTGTGGCTGTCCTACCTGAGAAGTGCCTCCTCGGAGCTCTACCCGGCAAGAAGAAAGCCCCAGTGACCTCAGTATGGTGGCTTCCCAGAGGCTATGCAGAGTGGGAAAAAATCTTTATCTAGCTAACCCCACTCTAACTATACTTGTCACATGTACACAGGGACTAAGTATGGAACAAAACTGAAAAGAAATCAAAAGAAACCTAGCTAAAAACTATAGGCAAAAAAACTGTGCCTGTACTCCTCAGGCACAAAACTAAAACTGAGGTAATCTGCTGGTAGGCTGGAGATGGGAGGGGTTAGAGGGAGGAGGAGTTAGTTTCTATAGGTTCTGTGCCAAACTCCCATCCCACACACTCTAACCCATCAGTAAGTACGCAGCGTCCCCCAGATGGATGAAAGAGAAATAATGACAGTATGCTGCATGCATGATAATGTACCAGATTAAGAACCGCAATGCACTGTAGAAAATACACCATAGTCCAGTATAATGTACCATATGTATAATGTATAATTCAAGTGCACAGTCTAGAACCTGATCCTTCGAGCAGGAGGTGGGCCCCCAGGCAGTGAGGCCCACAGGTAATTTCCCCTGTACCCCTGTGGGTCAGTCCAAGCCTGCACTCATACCTGCCTTTCTGTTTTTCCCTTATTTTTTATTACCTACCCTGTCACCCCTACCCATTTTTATTTTTTCCTCGTTATTCATTAGTACTGTGCCTTACAGCCTAACTTGTGCTTTCCATTATATGTTTATACAGTCTTCGGTGGGTCCTAGGCTGGCCACATGGGCCACCAGCTTAATATCCTCGTATCATGGCTTTATTAATCTCTTTCTGTTCTTTGTACAATTTTTGTTGTGCTGTACTTTGCTTACTCTTTGCAGATGTACAAATAATAAATAAAAAAAACTTGTGTCTTCAAATATATAACCTGCCACACTATTGCTAATAGCAAAAAAAAATAAAAAAAATACTAAAACATTACACACACAAAGTTAACTTACAAATCTTTTTGTTTTGCTTTTTTAACAACTGAATGGGGTAATTGCATAAAATATATGATTTGCCCAAATAATTCATATCAACGGCGGGCTGTATCGGAGTCTGAGATCACCGGAGGTGCGGAATGCTGGCCGATCTTGTTTTTTAAAGGGGGAAATAACTTACAACAGAGGTTCCCAAACACAAGGCACCCCAACGGTCCACGTTTTAAATGTATCCATGCTTAGCCACAGGTGACTTAATTAACACCTCAGTCAATTTGATTTAACCACCTGTGCTGAGCCATGGATATACCTAAATCCTGGACTGTTGGGGTGCCCTGAGGACCGCGTTTGGGAACCTCTCTGACTTACAAGGCATTTTTTGGCCCCTTTAAAAAAAATTTAAAAAATAAAAAACACATCCGAGATTGGCCGGCATCCGCACCTCCGGCAATCTCGGACTCCATTGCATCCCGCCAATAATGTTTTTTGATAAATGTTTTTTTTTTTTTTTTAAATCCTGCATATACCAACTCTAATAAGCACAATATTGATATGGAGGCTATTTAAAACACAATCACTCCTGCTCATTACCTGCCCAGGAATGTGTTCCTCGTACCCCAGACGGGACGTGTAGGCATCTTCGGCTCTAACGCAGTCCATGGCATGTTCAACCTGGGGTGCAGTCCAGGTGTATAGCTGGAATGGGGTAGCAATCCGCTCAAACGGATGTCTCTGAACCCTGAGTAAAAGCAGCCAAGTCAGGGTCATCACAACATGTTCTTCACGGGTTTAGGAGCCAAACAGTCGAAACATATCTGGAAACACCAGCTAACTGGTTCCATCAACACTTAGGACGATGTGTGTACCAAGTGAGGGGGCGACGTGATGTAATGATACATAGCACCACTGTACACGCTGCATGATGCGATGGACGATGGCACAACGTATCGTTACCCGCCACATCTGAAATGCATGCAGTCATTCCCTAGGTCGCCCCGCTAGGCGTTCAGCTTGCCCGGTGCGATGCCCCAGGGAACGACCTGCAGGTGCGCGAGATTGCGGAACACACAATGTGGCAGATATTTCGTTCTGATGTGCAAAGAATTATATAACGCCTGATTAATCGGCTAGTGTGTACCCGGCCATACTTGCTAAAAGTAAAAAAAAACTTATTTGATTGAAAAACTAATACTTCCTATAATTGTTTTTCTTGGAGAATATAAATTAAAATAAATATTCAGCAAGAAATAGCATGGGACTACAATAACCTCATTGTCATATATGACATTTTGTCAAAAAATTATATAGTAACTGAACCTGCTACAATACTGTTTTCCAAATACTGTCAATTTATATTTTAATTGATATCTGTTCTGCTATGTAATCTCATTTTGTCACCAGTTAGTCATAGACTAAGCGAAAACCCCAAATCATTGAGCTCATACGCAGGAGGTGTAGAAGTGATCAGATAAACCATCTACTTTTATAGAGTTAATAAGATAATGTCATAGGTTTTAACCGCATCCATTTGCCCCCTGCAGAGTTCCCAGCAGGCTGCATAGCAGAACTCCCAGCAAGTCTAACATAATCATTCTAAGCTGTCTGTAAAAGAATGTCACGCTAATACAGCCAGACTGAGCACAGCACATTAAGCTTCTGCATGGAGAACGCTGCTCCTCACAGACTGTACAGGAGCACAGATCATTTATTCAATGCCGATTATTTAGTGGAAGACTAAACCTAACCACACAGACTGTTAACAAGCTTTGTCTGCCTCTTAATTATAGGCTAGTGGTGGAAACAGTTTGGTTGTATATTAAATCATGGCACAATTATTACAGTTCATATTAAAAGGAACACTAAAATTGGGAGGCAGTCAATTTGCCGGTTGTCGGCAAATTGACTGCCTGGTGAAAAACTGGCGGCCGGTATCCTCACTCGGTTGGTGGTCCACGCCACTACCCGAGGGAGAATAAAACCCTGTGGTGACCCAAGGTTGCCACTGGGCCCGAAGACGTGGTGAGCAAAGTGAGCCTGCGAGGGGACACACTGCGCTCGCCGCCGGTATTCCGGCTGTCAGGATCCCGCCGTCTGTGTCTCCTAACCATCGGGATCCCAACAGCCCGGATACCATACCGATACCCTAAAATTTAAGATGATACAATGTGTAGCAGGGACAAGTAATTATAGGCCCAATCTGCTGATTCTCGCATAGTGTATGGCCGTGACCGATCAGCGATTATGTGCGTCTTCCAGCATGTCTGACTGATCCGAACATTGGTCGGCAACATCTTACAGTATATGCACAGCCATAGCCGGCAACCTGGCATTTCCCCAGTTCCTTCACAGGGGATGAATGCTATTAGTGTGTGTCCATAAACGGAAACATCTCACAGTGTATGGCCACCACAACTGATGGGTTTCAGGCCGTCAGATAAAATGTCTGTCGTTCTGAGACATTTTATCAGACAGTGTATGCTCGGCATTAGAAGTTAAAGCACTACCACCTATAAAAATATTTTCCTACAGTGTCAAAGTAGATGAAATATAATCTTAATACGGGAGAGCCTGGATGTATACGATCATCACTAAGATTTATTTTAATACGGGGTCCAAAGGTGACTGGTAAACTGAGTACACACACCTTTGCGATAACTCGGCTGATTGGGTAAATGCTCCTGATCAGCAGAGTCCAGTGTCCCCAGCTTGCCCCTTTGTAAGACCCGCACACAGTGAGCTAGAAGTGGGTCAGTGTGTTTAGGCTTCTATGGCATCGGGGAGATCGACATCTAAAATATTGAACCGCACTTAAGATGTGACCTCCCGATCCAGAGTGTTGCACAAACGTTGCAAGCCGTTCATCGGCTAACCCTCCTGCACACACACCTATACAATCATCTGCCCGATCACAGACTATTGTAAAGGTGTGTACCAAACTTTACTCAATCAAAATATCTACGTCCAGCTTTTGTGAAATATTACTAAGGCATTAAACTGTACACTTTATGACATCCATACTTGTATGCTGAATTAATAGGACTTTATTCTTGCTTTATCCTTTTTTGAGAAACAAGCATAATATTAACTTGGAAAAACATAGAAAGCCGCCATTTTATCTTGGTTAGCTCATGCAGACCTACACTTGCTTCAGTGTATAAATATAGCACTAGAATTAAACTGCAGCTTTACCTCTTTTTTTGCAAGGCAGCAAAGTTCTTCTTGAATATGGCGCTGACCTGATTGAGCAGTTCCACCAAGGAGTGACTGAGGAAGCTGGGGTTGGCTGGTTTGGGATTAAAGTTGTATGCTGTAGATCTGCAGAATGTATCATGTGATTAGCCAAGATATCCAGCACAAAGTTCAGCAGTTGAGTAAAGAAGGCTAAGTGTAACAGCACATGGATTAATGGGCATTACACATGAGAACAAGCGGGACAAACTCACATCCGACTAATGTACTAGATCAGGCCTGGCTAACCTGTGGCTCTCCAGCTGATGTGAAACTACAAATCCCAGCATGCTCTGCTACAGTTTTAGCATTTCCTAATATCAAAAGTGTAGAAAGGCATGCTGGAGAGCCACAGGTTGGCCAGGCCTGCACTAGATTAATCCTGTCCACCACAATACATCTACAGTGGATGTAAATGCAGTTTAAAAATCATTCCAAAGTTTCTTAATACCAGTTACAGCTTTCAATGACCAAGGATTTTAGGTGCCAATCTTGTAGCTGTCATTTACCATATTCTAGCATTCCCACTAAATTCCTCAAACACTTAGCTTCCTGGCTCACTCCCTCTCTTCAGACATTCCGTCCATTAAGGGTGTAGTATGTGTTGCCGGCGCTCAGGCTCCCGGGCAACCAGCATACTGGCGCCGGGAGCATGAACGCCGGCATACCGACAGAGTGACGAGCGCAAATTAGCCCATTCTCCCTCCAGGGGGGTCGTGGACACCCAAGAGGGAGAAAAAGTGTTGGTATGCCGGCTGTCAGGATTCCGGCGCCAGTATACTGTGCGCCGGAATCCCGACAGCCGGCAAACTGAAGCCCACTCCTCCAATATATTAGGTGATTTCAACATCCCAATTGATACCCCATCAGAATCCTCGGCCTCTAAACTCCTTAACCTCACATCATTGCTTGGTCTCTCCCAGTGGACCTCCTCACCTTCTTATGTGAGTGGGGACTCACTTGATCTGGTTTTCACAGTAGTGATATTTCTGACTTCTCCAACTCCCTATTCCCACTCTCTGACCATTACCTGCTCTCTTAACTTATCCCTCTCTGCTTCTCCATCTCTACCTCCCAAAGCTATAATCACTAAGTGTAACATTGAGGCCATTCACACCGTTTCCTTATCCTCCCTGCCTAACCCAATTCTCTCTCCTATTCTCTCTCTCATGCCCTGAACAAGCCACTTCCCTATATATTGCCTCCCTAACTTCTGCTTTTGATTCTGTTGCTCAAGTGACTACTAGTCACCCTCACAGGATATAGTTATGTGACCGGCATAATACAGACGCCTGCATCCCATCCCCTCAAATTCCCGACAGTCGGCATTCCGACTAACAGGGACATCCATAAAGTGGGAATAGAACCTCTGGCAAGCCTGCAAGGGGCTTTGTTGCGCTCGCCCACACCGGCATTCTAAACCCTGGGATCCCGGCCGGATACCAAGCGCCGGTCACCCATACCCAACCCACCCTCACAGATCAACACCTCAACCCTGGCACACCAAATACACCAGATATTTCCAAAAATGCTTACATACTGCATAACCCTCTGTTCAATGTTCACTTCTACCCCATCTGTGTTACCTCTGTCTGTATGCCCCACTTTCCAGAATGTAAGCTCTCACGAGCAGGGCCCTCTCCCCTCATCTGCTTTTCCCTCTTTTAGTGGTATATTCACAAAGGTGTGAGTTTTTTTTAGAAGTGGAGATGTTTCCCATAGCAAACAATCAGACTCTAGCTATTATCTTGTACAAGCAGCTAGATAAATGTTAAGTGGATGCTACAACGTTTATATACCATGTGCCTGTCCTACATTGTCTTGTACCGCAAGTAATTTCTTTTGTCTTGCCCATTTGTTTATGGATTTTGTTAGGTGCTGTGGAACCTTTTTGGCACCATATAAAATAATAATAATAATAATAATAATAATTACAATTGCCAAAAATGAAATAACCGCATTCTGAAAATCAGAAATAAATTTAAGAGGTTAAGTGTGAAAATTTCAGACGTGGTCATTTTCACAGCTGCCAGTAGAGGCATGGTTCTCACGCACCCCTGGGGTGCTGACCACAGGAGTTCTACCCTTTTAATATTTATGAGAGAATGGTCTTGGCTATTGAGCTGGTTTCATATTGCACACAGAAGTGGGTAACATATCAGATTATTTATCATTAAACATATCAAAACGTATGTCCTAATGGGGGAAATGGATGGCTGGTTCAGATTCATGTAATATTGCACTTTGCTTTACTTTTCAACTTAAAGTGGCCTATAGGTCTCATTCTAAAATACAACTCACTGGTTGAGGTAGAATCCCCGTGTAGATGCGGTGATGCTGACATGACGGTCCTCCATTGTTATCACATACAAATACATCAGGTCTCCGTGCATTTTCCTGTTGCCGGGAGGGGGGTTCCAGCCACTCATAGTGAAAACTTTCAAGCATTGCAGGGGCTGTTAAAAAAAAAAAAAATACCAAAAAATACCAAAAAATAAAAAGTTTGAAATCCCAGCATTTAGGGATCTGTTCTGTACAGAGGTGAGCAATTAATGATCGACGGTACTGAACATACTGGTATCTGACAGCTGATAAAATGCACCTTAGAGAGTATATCTCTGTGTGGCAGAGAATTAGCACAGTAAGCTCTAATTGTGCGGGGCTGAGGTGAATGATTACATATTCTCTGTACAGCACGATGCACCCTACATAGACAACTAAAGTAATAACCTTGCTAAATCCCAGAGAGGCAATGATAAAGTATGGCATGATAGATTTACTCATGGAAGCTCATCCAAAGTGTAGGTGAGGTTATAGCTACAGATTAACACACATATGTTACAGATGGCATACTCTCAATAAATACTCAACAATTATGGTGTCAAATCGCACAAAGTGACATAACCTGGCTTACAATGTGTGCGTTTCTGCAGTACAATTATACTCAACGTAATTACCAGATATTAGATTACCGTCCCAAACATCAGGAGGGAAACAAGAGCCAGCGATTAAGGTTTACCTCTGTTTATAACCACTGACCTGGATAGAAACGGTGAATATCCTGTAATTGTGTTAAGGCTATTGCTAGCATACAAGGAGCAAGTAAACTACATATAATCTATATCTATCAAGAAATTATTTTTTGTCCCAAATTCAGGCAGGTTTATAAACTCAGTAACATATTTTGACAGGGCAGTAAAATTTCAATTTATAGAACCAGGACCATACTCACTTGTTAAGAGCGATTAGTACTTCTACTACTAAATTTATTCTGAACAATGTTAGAATTTTACCTTCCAGTCCTTGTTCTGCGGCTGGAGTGTGCATAGTGGTCTCTCTTTACTGCCTGGCAAGATGTTTTCGGGAGGGGTACAATCTATCTGTTCCAGCTCAGCACCTTTCTTTTTCTTCTTTCCATTATCTGCGACAGAAAAAAGTAGATTTGGTTTTCATCTTTTAGAACAGGTCACATCATTCTGATCTATAATGAACTGTATATCTAAAATGGCATGGGTAGCTTTTGGCATGTTAGACATTGGTGAACTACAACTTCCAGAAACCCTAGCTGTTAACCTGAATATCAAGGATATTGTAGATAAGGTGTGAGTGTGAAAGAGCATCTACTTATTTGCCGTTTGTTTTGGAATAAGCTGACATATAGGAAATTGACCTAGATCTAAAACTGGATCTCCACCTTCAGACAATCTAATACCCTCCTGCAACATTTATTAACATATCGATCCCTCTAACTAGGCTCCTGTTGCCATGGCAAAAAACCACGACAAAAAGTTATGCATTTAATAACATTTACAGAAGGCATCTACACTATTGTAGCCAAAAGTGATTGGACACTTGTCTACATAGGGGTCTATTCAATTATTCCGACAAGTCGTAAAAACACAATTTTCTGACTTTTTTAGGGTGAATCAGTGTCGTTTTTCGACTTGTCGGAAAACACGTGGATCGGCGTTTTAGCCGCAGATCCACGTATTTTGTCGAATTTGAGAGCATTCTACAGATTTTTGTCAGTTTTCGACATGTCGACAAGACTTTTTAAAAAGTCGGATCGGCATTGTCGAAAACAGGCTAAACCTGTCGAAAACGCCAGCAAATTGAATAGTGCAGTGTCGGATCCAATCCATCGGAGAGGATCCAACACCAATTGAATACACCCCATAATGTACAAGTCAATAAAAGAAAAGAAAAAAAAAAAGAATAATAAGATTTTACTTACCGGTAAATAAGATTTTACTTACCGATAAATCTATTTCTCGGAGTCCGTAGTGGATGCTGGGGTTCCTGAAAGGACCATGGGGAATAGCGGCTCCGCAGGAGACAGGGCACAAAAAGTAAAGCTTTTTCAGATCAGGTGGTGTGCACTGGCTCCTCCCCCTATGACCCTCCTCCAGACTCCAGTTAGGTACTGTGCCCGGACGAGCGTACACAATAAGGGAGGATTTTGAATCCCGGGTAAGACTCATACCAGCCACACCAATCACACCGTACAACCTGTGATCTAAACCCAGTTAACAGTATGATAACAGCGGAGCCTCTGAAAGATGGCTTCCTTCAACAATAACCCGAATTAGTTAACAATAACTATGTACAATTTATGCAGATAATCCGCACTTGGGATGGGCACCCAGCATCCACTACGGACTCCGAGAAATAGATTTATCGGTAAGTAAAATCTTATTTTCTCTATCGTCCTAGTGGATGCTGGGGTTCCTGAAAGGACCATGGGGATTATACCAAAGCTCCCAAACGGGCGGGAGAGTGCGGATGACTCTGCAGCACCGAATGAGAGAACTCCAGGTCCTCCTTAGCCAGAGTATCAAATTTGTAAAATTTTACAAACGTGTTCTCCCCTGACCACGTAGCTGCTCGGCAAAGTTGCAATGCCGAGACCCCTCGGGCAGCCGCCCAAGATGAGCCCACCTTCCTTGTGGAGTGGGCCTTTACAGATTTAGGCTGTGGCAGGCCTGCCACAGAATGTGCAAGTTGGATTGTGCTACAGATCCAACGAGCAATCGTCTGCTTAGACGCAGGAGCACCCATCTTGTTGGGTGCATACAATATAAACAACGAGTCAGATTTTCTGACTCCAGCTGTCCTTGCAATATATATTTTTAATGCTCTGACAACGTCCAGTAACTTGGAGTCCTCCAAGTCACTTGTAGCCGCAGGCACTACAATAGGCTGGTTCAGATGAAATGCTGACACCACCTTAGGGAGAAAATGCGGACGAGTCCGCAGTTCTGCCCTGTCCGAATGGAAAATCAGATATGGGCTTTTGTAAGATAAAGCTGCCAATTCTGATACTCTCCTGGCAGAAGCCAGGGCTAGAAGCATGGTCACTTTCCAAGTGAGATATTTCAAATCCACCTTATTTAGTGGTTCAAACCAATGAGATTTTAGAAAGTCCAAAACCACATTGATATCCCACGGTGCCACTGGAGGCACCACAGGAGGCTGTATATGCAGCACTCCCTTAACAAAGGTCTGGACTTCAGGGACTGAAGCCAATTCTTTTTGAAAGAAAATCGACAGGGCCGAAATTTGAACCTTAATAGATCCCAATTTGAGACCCATAGACAATCCTGATTGCAGGAAATGTAGGAATCGACCCAGTTGAAATTCCTCCGTCGGAGCACTCCGATCTTCGCACCACGCAACATATTTTCGCCAAATTCGGTGATAATGTTGCACGGTTACTTCCTTCCTTGCTTTAATCAAAGTAGGAATGACTTCTTCCGGCATGCCTTTTTCCTTTAGGATCCGGCGTTCAACCGCCATGCCGTCAAACGCAGCCGCGGTAAGTCTTGAAACAGACAGGGACCCTGCTGAAGCAAGTCCCTCCTTAGAGGTAGAGGCCACGGATCTTCCGTGATCATCTCTTGAAGTTCCGGGTACCAAGTCCTTCTTGGCCAATCCGGAACCACTAGTATCGTTCTTACGCCTCTTTGCCGTATAATTTTCAATACTTTTGGTATGAGAGGCAGAGGAGGAAACACATACACCGACTGGTACACCCAAGGCGTTACCAGCGCGTCCACAGCTATTGCCTGCGGATCTCTTGACCTGGCGCAATACCTGTCCAGTTTTTTGTTGAGGCGAGACGCCATCATGTCCACCATTGGTCTTTCCCAACGGGTTACCAGCATGTGGAAGACTTCTGGATGAAGTCCCCACTCTCCCGGGTGAAGATCGTGTCTGCTGAGGAAGTCTGCTTCCCAGTTGTCCACTCCCGGGATGAACACTGCTGACAGTGCTATCACATGATTCTCTGCCCAGCGAAGAATCCTTGCAGCTTCTGCCATTGCACTCCTGCTTCTTGTGCCGCCCTGTCTGTTCACATGGGCGACTGCCGTGATGTTGTCCGACTGGATCAACACCGGTTTTCCCTGAAGCAGAGGTTCTGCCTGGCTTAGAGCATTGTATATTGCTCTTAGTTCCAGAATGTTTATGTGAAGAGACGTTTCCAGGCTCGTCCATACTCCCTGGAAGTTTCTTCCTTGTGTGACTGCTCCCCAGCCTCTCAGGCTGGCGTCCGTGGTCACCAGGATCCAATCCTGTATGCCGAATCTGCGGCCCTCCAATAGATGAGGACTCTGCAACCACCACAGAAGAGACACCCTTGTCCTTGGAGACAGGGTTATCCGTAGGTGCATCTGAAGATGCGACCCTGACCATTTGTCCAACAGATCACTTTGGAAAATTCTTGCGTGGAATCTGCCGAATGGAATTGCTTCGTAAGAAGCCACCATTTTTCCCAGGACTCTTGTGCATTGATGTACAGACACCTTTCCTGGTTTTAGGAGGTTCCTGACAAGGTCGGATAACTCCTTGGCTTTTTCCTCCGGGAGAAAAACCTTTTTCTGAACCGTGTCCAGAATCATCCCTAGGAACAGCAGACGAGTTGTCGGCATTAACTGGGATTTTGGAATATTCAGAATCCACCCGTGCTGTTTTAGCACTTCTTGAGACAGTGCTAATCCCATCTCTAGCTGTTCTCTGGACCTCGCCCTTATTAGGAGATCGTCCAAGTATGGGATAATTAATATGCCTTTTCTTCGAAGAAGAATCATCATCTCGGCCATTACCTTTGTAAAGATCCGAGGTGCCGTGGACAATCCGAACGGCAGCGTCTGAAACTGATAGTGACAGTTTTGTACAACGAACCTGAGGTACCCCTGGTGTGAGGGGTAAATTGGAACGTGGAGATACGCATCCTTGATGTCCAAGGATACCATAAAGTCCCCCTCTTCCAGGTTCGCTATCACTGCTCTGAGTGACTCCATCTTGAACTTGAACTTCTTTATGTACAGGTTCAAGGACTTCAGATTTAGAATAGGCCTTACCGAGCCATCCGTCTTCGGTACCACAAAAAGAGTGGAATAATACCCCTTCCCTTGTTGTAGAAGAGGTACCTTGACTATCACCTGCTGAGAGTACAGCTTGTGAATGGCTTCCAAAACCGTCTCCCTTTCGGAGGGGGACGTTGGTAAAGCAGACTTCAGGAAACGGCGAGGTGGATCTGTCTCTAATTCCAACCTGTACCCTTGAGATATTATCTGCAGGATCCAGGGATCTACCTGCGAGTGAGCCCACTGCGCGCTGTAATTTTTGAGACGACCGCCCACCGTCCCCGAGTCCGCTTGAGAAGCCCCAGCGTCATGCTGAGGCTTTTGTAGAAGCCGGGGAGGGCTTCTGTTCCTGGGAAGGAGCTGCGTGTTGCTGTCTCTTCCCTCGACCTCTGCCTCGTGGCAGATATGAATAGCCCTTTGCTCTCTTATTTTTAAAGGAACGAAAGGGCTGCGGTTGAAAAGTCGGTGCCTTTTTCTGTTGGGGAGTGACTTGAGGTAGAAAGGTGGATTTCCCGGCTGTAGCCGTGGCCACCAAATCTGATAGACCGACTCCAAATAACTCCTCCCCTTTATACGGCAAAACTTCCATATGCCGTTTTGAATCCGCATCGCCTGTCCACTGTCGCGTCCATAAAGCTCTTCTGGCCGAAATGGACATAGCACTTACCCGTGATGCCAGTGTGCAGATATCCCTCTGTGCATCACGCATATAAAGAAATGCATCCTTTATTTGTTCTAACGACAGTAAAATATTGTCCCTGTCCAGGGTATCAATATTTTCAATCAGGGACTCTGACCAAACTACCCCAGCACTGCCCATCCAGGCAGTCGCTACAGCTGGTCGTAGTATAACACCTGCATGTGTGTATATACTTTTTTGGATATTTTCCATCCTCCTATCTGATGGATCTTTAAGTGCGGCCGTCTCAGGAGAGGGTAACGCCACTTGTTTAGATAAGCGTGTTAGCGCCTTGTCCACCCTAGGAGGTGTTTCCCAGCGCTCCCTAACCTCTGGCGGGAAAGGGTATAATGCCAATAATTTCTTTGAAATTATCAGCTTTTTATCAGGGGCAACCCACGCTTCATTACACACGTCATTTAATTCTTCTGATTCAGGAAAAACTATAGGTAGTTTTTTCATACCCCACATAATACCCTGTTTAGTGGTACCTGTAGTATCAGCTAAATGTAACGCCTCCTTCATTGCCAAAATCATAGAACGTGTGGCCCTACTGGAAAATACGGTTGAATCGTCACCGTCACCACTGGAGTCAGTGCCTGCGTCTGGGTCTGTGTCGACCGACTGAGGCAAAGGGCGTTTCACAGCCCCTGACGGTGTTTGAGTCGCCTGGACAGGCACTAATTGATTGTCCGGCCGCCTCATGTCGTCAAACGACTGCTTTAGCGTGTTGACACTATCCCGTAGTTCCATAAATAAAGGCATCCATTCTGGTGTCGACTCCCTAGGGGGTGACATCCTCATATTTGGCAATTGCTCCGCCTCCACACCAATATCGTCCTCATACATGTCGACACACACGTACCGACACACAGCAGACACACAGGGAATGCTCCTAACGAAGACAGGACCCACTAGCCCTTTGGGGAGACAGAGGGAGAGTTTGCCAGCACACACCAAAAGCGCTATATATATATCAGGGATAGCCTTATAATAAGTGCTCCCTTATAGCTGCTTTGTTATATCAAAATATCGCCATAAATTTGCCCCCCCCTCTCTGTTTTACCCTGTTTCTGTAGTGCAGTGCAGGGGAGAGACTTGGGAGCCGTCCTGACCAGCGGAGCTGTGAGAGGAAATGGCGCCGTGTGCTGAGGAGATAGGCCCCGCCCCTTTTCTGGCGGGCTCGTCTCCCGCTATTTAGAAAAATCAGGCAGGGGTTAAATATCTCCATATAGCCTCTAGGGGCTATATGTGAGGTATTTTTAGCCTTTATAGGTATTCATTTGCCTCCCAGGGCGCCCCCCTCCCAGCGCCCTGCACCCTCAGTGACTGCCGTGTGAAGTGTGCTGAGAGGAAAATGGCGCACAGCTGCAGTGCTGTGCGCTACCTTTAGAAGACTGCAGGAGTCTTCAGCCGCCGATTCTGGACCTCTTCTGACTTCAGCATCTGCAAGGGGGCCGGCGGCGCGGCTCCGGTGACCATCCAGGCTGTACCTGTGATCGTCCCTCTGGAGCTTGATGTCCAGTAGCCAAGAAGCCAATCCATCCTGCACGCAGGTGAGTTGACTCCTTCTCCCCTCAGTCCCTCGCTGCAGTGATCCTGTTGCCAGCAGGAATCACTGTAAAATAAAAAACCTAGCTAAACTTTTTCTAAGCAGCTCTTTAGGAGAGCCACCTAGATTGCACCCTTCTCGGCCGGGCACAAAAATCTAACTGGAGTCTGGAGGAGGGTCATAGGGGGAGGAGCCAGTGCACACCACCTGATCTGAAAAAGCTTTACTTTTTGTGCCCTGTCTCCTGCGGAGCCGCTATTCCCCATGGTCCTTTCAGGAACCCCAGCATCCACTAGGACGATAGAGAAAATCTATTTCTCGTAGTCCGTAGAGGATGCTGGGACTCCGTAAGGACCATGGGGAATAGACGGGCTCCGCAGGAGATAGGGCACTTTAAGAAAGCTTTGGACTCTGGGTGTGCACTGGCTCCTCCCTCTATGCCCCTCCTCCAGACCTCAGTTAGGGAAACTGTGCCCAGAGGAGATGGACAGTACGAGGAAGGATTTTTGTAAATCTAAGGGCGAGATTCATACCAATCACACCGTACAACTTGTGATAAACTTACCCAGTTAACAGTATGAACAACAACATAGCCACGGTTCCACCGAAAAACTATAACATAACCCTTATGTAAAGCAATAACTATATACAAGTCTTGCAGAAGAAGTCCGCACTTGGGACGGGCGCCCAGCATCCTCTACGGACTACGAGAAATAGATTTACCGGTAAGTAAAATCTTATTTTCTCTAACTTCCTTGAGGATGCTGGGACTCCGTAAGGACCATGGGGATTATACCAAAGCTCCCAAACGGGCGGGAGTGCGGATGACTCTGCAGCACCGATTGAGCAAACAGGAGGTCCTCCTCAGCCAGGGTATAAAACTTATAGAACTTTGCAAAGGTGTTTGTCCCCGACCAAGTAGCTGCTCGGCACAACTGTAATGCCGAGACCCCTCGGGCAGCCGCCCAAGAAGAGCCCACTTTCCTAGTGGAGTGGGCCTTAACCGATTTCGGTAACGGCAATCCTGCCGTAGAATGCGCCTGCTGAATCGTGTTACAGATCCAGCGAGCAATAGTCTGCTTTGAAGCAGGAGCGCCAACCTTGTTGGCCGCATACAGAATGAACAAAGCTGCAGTCTTCCTGATTCTAGCCGCTCTGGTCACATAAATATCCAGGGACTCGGAATCCTCCAAGTCCCGTGTAGCCACAGGCACGACAATAGGTTGGTTCACATGAAAAGATGAGACCACTTTTGGCAGAAAGTGAGGGCGAGTCCTCAACTCTGCCCTATCCACGTGAAAAACCAAGTATGGGCTTTTATGTGATAAAGCCGCCAATTCGGAAACACGTCTTGCCGAAGCTAACGCCAACAACATGACCACTTTCAACTCCACAGTTTTGAGTGGTTCAAACTAAGGTGACTTGAGGAAACGTAACACCACGTTAAGATCCCAAGGCGCCACCGGAGGCACAAAGGGAGGCTGAATATGCAGCACTCCCTTCACAAAGGTCTGTACTTCAGGAATAGAGGCCAATTCTCTTTGAAAGAAAATGGATAAGGCCGAAATCTGAACCTTTATGGACCCTAATTTTAGGCCCAAAGTCACTACTGTTTGAAGGAAGTGAAGTAGACGGCCCAAATGGAACACCTCTGTAGGAGCAGCTCTGGCCTCACACCAAGAAACATATTTCCGCCATATACGGTGATAATGTTTTAACGTCATGTCTTTCCTAGCCTTGATCAGGGTAGGAATGACTTCCTCCGGAATCCCTTTTTCCGCTAGGATCCGGCGTTCAACCGCCATGCCGTCAAACGCAGCCACTGTAAGTCTTGGAACAGACAGGGCCCCTGCCACAGCAGGTCCTGCCTTAGAGGAAGAGGCCACGGATCCCCCGCGAGCAACTCTTGCAGCTCCGGATACCAAGTCCTCCGTGGCCAATCCGGAATAATGAGTATTATTCTGACCCTGCTTCTTCGTATTATTCTCAACACCTTGGGTATGAGAGGAAGAGGAGGAAACACATAGACCGATCTGAACACCCAAGGTGTCACCAGAGCGTCTACCGCTACCGCCTGAGGGTCCCTTGACCTGGCGCAATACCGCTTTAGCTTTTTGTTGAGACGGGATGCCATCATGTCGATTTGAGGCAGTCCCCAACGATCCGTGATCTGTGCGAAGACTTCTTGATGAAGTCCCCACTCTCCCGGATGCAGGTCGTGCCTGGTGAGGAAGTCCGCCTCCCAGTTGTCCACCCCCAGGATGAACACCGCTGACAACGCGCTTACATGGCTTTCCGCCAAGCGTAGAATCCTGGTCGCTTCTGCCATGGCCATTCTGCTCCTTGTTCCGCCTTGGCGGTTTATATGAGCCACTGCCGTGACATTGTCTGACTAAATCAGAACCGGTTTTCTCCGAAGCAATTCCTCCGCTTGACGCAGGGCGTTGTATATGGCCCTCAACTCCAGGACGTTGATGTGGAGACAAGACTCTAGGCTTGACCAGAGACCTTGGAAATTTCTTCCCAGGGTCACTGCTCCCCAGCCTCGGAGGCTTGCGTCTGTGGTCACCAGGACCCAGTCCTGAATGCCGAACCTGCGACCTTCTAGTAGGTAAGCACTGTTCAGCCACCACAGGAGAGATACCCTGGGGTCCTGGGAGACAGGGTGATCCTCTGATGCATTTGTAAATGGGACCCGGACCACTTGTCCAAGAGGTCCCAATGAAAAGTCCTCGCATGGAACCTGCCGAAAGGGATGGCCTCGTAGGAAGCCACCATCTTCCCCAGGACCCGCGTGCAATGATGCACTGAAACCTTTTTTGGTTTTAATAGGTTCCTGACCATGGCTATGAGTTCCTGAACCTTTTCGATCGGAAGAAAAACCTTTTTCTGGTCTGTGTCTAGAATCAGCCCCAAAAAGGTCAGACGCGTTGTAGGGACTAGCTGGGACTTCGGTATATTGAGAATCCAGCCGTGTATCTGCAACGTCTTCATGGACAGAGACACGCTGTCCAGCAACCTCTCCCGAGATCTCGCCTTTATGAGGAGATTGTCCAAGTATGGGATAATTGTGACCCCCTGCCTGCGCAGGAGCACCATCATTTCCGCCATTACCTTGGTGAAAATTCTCGGGGCCGTGGAAAGCCCAAACGGCAACGTCTGAAATTGGTATTGACAGTCCTGCACTGCAAATCTCAGGAACGCCTGATGCGGGGGGGAATATCGGAACATGAAGGTAAGCATCCTTTATGTCCAGGGACACCATCCAATCCCCCCCCTCCAGGCTGGCGATGACCGCCCTGAGTGATTCCATTTTGAACTTGAACCTCTTCAAGTACAGGTTCAGAGATTTCAGGTTTAAATGGGTCTGACCGAACCGTCCGGTTTCGGGACCACAAACAGGGTTGAGTAATATCCCTCTCCTTGCTGGAGATGAGGAACTGTGACAATCACCTGTTGAATATACAATTTTTGGATTGCTGCCAACACTAGCTCCCTCTCTGACGGAGAAGCCGGCAGAGCCGATTTGAAAAATCGGCGAGGAGGCAAGTCTTCGAATTCCAGCCTGTATCCCTGAGAAACAATCTCTAATGCCCAGGGATCCACCTGCGAGTGAACCCAGACGTGGCTGAAAAATCGAAGACGAGCCCCCACCAGATCTGCCTCCCCTCGGAAAGCCCCAGCGTCACGCGGTGGACTTTGCAGACGCAGGGGAGGACTTCTGCTCTTGGGAACTAGCTGTGTGCAGCTTTTTTCCCCTGCCTTTCCCTCTGGCAACAAAGGATGATCCACGTACCTTCTTGTTTTTATTGGAACGAAAGGACTGCATTTGATAATGAGGTGCCTTTTTTGTATGCTGCGGGGGGACATAAGGTAAGAAATTTGACTTACCAGCCGTGGCCGTAGAGACAAGATCCGAGAGGCCGTCTCCAAACAACTCCACCCCTTTGTAAGGCAAGGACTCCATATGCCGCTTTGAATCGGCATCTCCCGTCCACTGTCGGGTCCACAAGAGCCGCCTAGCAGAAATAGACATAGCATTTATTCTGGAGCTTAATAAACAAATGTCTCTCTGAGCATCCCTCATATACAAGGCAGCATCTCTGATATGCTCTATGGTCATTTGAATGGCGTCCCTATCTAAGGTGTCAATTTCCGTAGATAAGGAATCTGCCCATGCCACAACCGCACTACAAACCCAGGCCGACGCCATAGCCGGTCGAGCAATAGTACCGGAATGATTGTAAATGTGCTTTAAGGTAATTTCCTGCCTGCGATCAGCAGGTTCCTTGAGGGAAGCCGTATCCTGAGAAGGCAGTGCCACCTTTTTGGACAAACGTGTCAGCGCCTTGTCAACTTTTGGCGAAGATTCCCAGCGTATCATATCAGTTTGTGGAAAAGGATACGCCATGAGAATCCTTTTGGGAACTTGTGGTCTCCTATCCGGAGATTCCCAAGCCTTTTCGCACAAGTCACTTAATTCAAATGAGGATGGAAAAGTGACTTCAGGCTTTTTCCCTTTATACATGTGTACCCTCGTGTCAGGGACAGGGGGTTCCTCAGTAATATGCAAAACCTCTTTAATGGCAATAATCATGTACCGTATACCCTTAGCCACCTTTGGCTGTAATTTTGCATCTTCATAGTCGACACTAGAGTCAGTATCTGTGTCGGTATCTGTGTCATCGATCTGGGATATGGTGCGCTTCTGAGACCCCGAAGGACCTGGCGCCCCAGGGACAGGCATGGACTGGCTACCTGACTGATCCCTAGCTTCTGCCTTGTCTAATCTTTTATGCAATATATTGACATTTGCATTCAAGACATTCAGCATATCCACCCATTCCGGTGTCGGCGTTGCCGACGGCGACCTGACATTCAAGCACTCCCCCTCCACATTAAGCGAGCCTTCCTCGTCAAACATGTCGACACACGCGTACCGACACACTTCACACACACACAGGGAACCCCTTTCCTGAAGACAGTATCCCTGTCAAGGCCCTTTGGAGAGACAGAGAGAGAGTATGCCAGCACACACCCCAGCGCAATAACCCTGGAGACCAACACAAAATGTTTTTCCCCAGCAGCACTGTATAATATGTAAACCGCCAATTATGTGCCCCCCCCCTCTCTTTTAAGCACCCTTTCACCGTGTGTAAGCAGGGGAGAGTCCGGGAAGCTTCCTCTCAGCAGTGCTGTGGAGAGAAAATGGCGCTGGTGAGTGCCGAGGGAGAAGCCCCGCCCCCTCGGCGGCGGGCTTCTGTCCCGCTCAAACTTAGTAAAATATGGCGGGGGCTCTTTTATATACATGTACAGAGCCCACCTGTACATGTATATAGTCTTTTTGCCATGCAGAGGTTTATATAGCTTCCCAGGGCGCCCCCCCTGCGCCCTGCACCCTTACAGTGACCGGAGTATGTGAGGTGTATGGGAGCAATGACGCACAGCTGCAGTGCTGTGCGTTACCTCAGTGAAGCTGAAGACTTCTGCCGCCTGACGACTTCTGTACTTCTAGCTCTGTGAGGAGAACGGCGGCGCGGCTCCGGGGGTGGACGCCCAGTAAGAACCTGCGGTCACCCCCTCTGGAGCTAATGGTGTCCAGTAGCCGAGGAAGCAGAGCCTATCTTTGACAAGAAGGTCTGCTCCTCTCTCCTCAGTCCCTCGATGCAGGGAGCCTGTTGCCAGCAGTGCTCCCTGTGAAAAAGTAGTAAAAGGTAGAAGAAAAAAAAAATCCAAACAAAAATGCTTCTAGGCAGAGAACTCTGGAGAGCTCTCTGCAGTGCACCCATCCTGCTCTGGGCACAGTGTAAAACTGAGGTCTGGAGGAGGGGCATAGAGGGAGGAGCCAGTGCACACCCAGAGTCCAAAGCTTTCTTAAAGTGCCCTATCTCATGCAGAGCCCGTCTATTCCCCATGGTCCTTACGGAGTCCCAGCATCCTCAAGGACGTTAGAGAAAATAATAGTAGTAATAGTAGTAGTAGTAGTAGTAGTAGTAGTAGTAGTAGTAGTAGAAGACCCCATTAGGAAATAGCAATCTTGTGAACATCATGGCTTACACAGTATGGGATATAAAAGAGGACAGAGTTGTAGCAAACTGGGCATAAATCACACAAAAGAAACAAGCACTGAAAAATAGTGTCTTTTTGACCACGTATCTTAAGGAACATATGTGCATGCTTTACTATTAATAATCATCATCAGTGCACTTACATCTGCTGCCTTGTACTAAATGCCAGAGACGCACTTGCTGACAGGCGTATACTTGCTTACATGCTGCATCTGCATGAGCACGTCCTTACTATACTTTGCCTACATAATAACGCCTATTCCCATCCAAGTTCTACTCTTCAGTAAGGGTCAATGCGCCCAAGTTACTTATGATTGCACAGTCACATTTGCCTGCGCAGTGTGAATTCACACAAAATACGCTATGTAAACAAACGTAAAGTCAACTCTGCACTAGCCCCAGTGTTCAGGTTCCGCATACACAGAAATATATGGCATATGGTACAGTTTACACATAATTACATTTTGCTCTTAGCTGACAGTGTTTTACAGAAGATAAGCGTATAATGAAAAATATCAAGTTTGAAAATTCCTCGACTCTACATTTACCCAGGTTGCCCAATCCACACACCTCCAAGATCACCATCTGTGAAGATACTTAAGAATGACAGAGAGTTGCAGTCCACTCCATTGAAAGCATCAGACGGGTCCAGGCTTTTCAAAAGGTCTCTTATGTGGCGGACATGGATTCTGGCCTCACGCACAGTGTATGGTTCTGAAAGTGGAGACGTAACCAGCACATTACATGAATGTATTACAGACATACATCAAATATGAGCAACAGCTTCTTATGGAATACAGCCATCTATCCAAATATTTGTATAGCCAAACTAGTGCCATAACTACTGGACTTGGACCCGTAAGTACCCCTTCTAGCTTAAGTACTAATACTGTACTGCTACCAAATGACAGTAAGAAATCTAATAAAACATTTCATTGAGTCCTATTGAGCAAGAGTTGCAGGCAAACTGGGAGGAGAATAATGCAGAGTGAATCACCAATGTTATAGGAACCACACAAATGAGTAACAAGGGAGATAAAACAGGTCACCAGTGTAGCCCCAGGTACTGTACAGCCTGTTTAGTCAGTTCCAAAAAGCAAATAGCTTACAAGCAACTACAATAAAAAAATAAAAAAATGCATTGACAGAACATAAGACCATAGGTGGACGCTGTTGTGTATGCTTGAGTGTTGCTGGAGTCACGGCTATGAGAATATGCAAATGCTAGCACCAGCCTCCCATTGGTGTAGCCACCAGCGTTTCAATGTGCAAGCACAGATACGCCCACTTTCTGTGTCTCTGCACGCTGTAATACTGGCAGTGGTTGTCTAGATGCATCATTGCTCACACCATCGACACTTGCATCAGTCCCACAGCATGTGCAGTTTCTCCATTTGACTCTGGCCTCTGTGGTTGCGCCTCTGTGAACGCACACTGTGTGACTGGCAAGCCCGCAACACTCACATAACACGCCAATTGGACAGACATTTTTATAATAATTTCATTTATATAGCGCTCTTTCTCCAACAGGACTCAAGGGGCAGAATTCAATTGTTTTTACCACCACCAGCCAGCAGATGGCGCTCAATGAAGCTAATCAATTGTAGCTCCATTCGGGCACGATCGGATGTCGGCGCCTGCATTTCAAGCTCCCACACCAGGGGAATGAGAACGGAAATGCGCGAATCCCTTTGAGCGCTCAAACGGGACGTTTCGCATACCGCCCATTAGTTTGGTTGGGATTAGTCACTTTGGGGCAGATGTATGAAATTGTACCCTAACGTTCCTTATGTGCACTTAGCACTTCACCGCATTAACGCGGTGATATGCCGTCACTGATCACCAGAATCTACTAACACCCCTCCTTCTGTTATTTCGATGCGCTAAAACACACCTCAGTGATGCAGCCATCCTATCCTCTGGGCGTTCGTTGCAGCACTGCGCCTGTGCTGTTATCTTCCCAAACAGCAGCCCCAGTGCATGTGTGCCTGCACACGCGCACTTAACGAAGAAGGACGCTGTGTGGTGCCGGGCAGTGTGGAGGCGCGGGCGTTAGAGGCTTGTTAGAGAGCAATAAAGCTTCATTATTGTATAAAAAATTTTTTCTAAAAAGGTGACAGAAAGGACCGCAACGCCAGGCTGAAGCTGGCGATAGCAGGACAGGAGGATAACAATTTGTAATCCACAGACGGCCCCTTCATACATCAGAAACTCCTATCTTCAGTACGGAAAGGCGGTAATTGACGGGGGTGCGCACAGACCAGCACACCGAACGGTAACCCGGCATTAATACATTTGGGGGGTGCGAAAAGTGTAGCCCATAGCGTGCGCTATGGGCTACAAAGCCCACAGCGCACGGTCACACATCTGCTCCACTATGCGGCTAAACCCAAATTTCTGGGTGCTATCAAGCGCTAAAAAAAACACAAACAATTGAATTATGCCCTGCATTCTCCAGTCTCTTTAGACGGGAGATTGGGCATGTAAAGCAATTGAATGCACCCCATTACACTTTACAGGTCTCAAAAACAATGCACATAATACAGAAGATTTAAGACTAAAGTAAGATTGGTGTAGGCATTTTGGGTAATAACTTCCATGGGTTGTGTATTCCACCCTCACAGGTATCAGGTGAGGTAGCCATCTTGAACGTGCTGCAAAGGATTAGCCTGTGTGGAATAGTCTACCGCTAGAAGAGAGGACACAAAATGTGGTAATTGCAGCGTCTTAATGCTCTAGGGTCCTAAAAGAACTGTCAGGCCCACGTATTTTTCATCCCATCCACTACCGTGCCAAGATAAGGCAGCCATGTAGGACGCACTGCCGGCCACCTCCCAGTCACCACCCAGGAACGCTCATCATTTTCCGCCCCCTTTCTGATACGGTCTGTCTAATATACAAAAGCATCTTTGTGCATTCACTCTGTGTAACACATACGCCGTAGGAGCTTTACAAATCACAGCTGCTAATAAGAATTTACTTACCGATAATTCTATTTCTCGGAGTCCGTAGTGGATGCTGGGGTTCCTGAAAGGACCATGGGGAATAGCGGCTCCGCAGGAGACAGGGCACAAAAAGTAAAGCTTTACGATCAGGTGGTGTGTACTGGCTCCTCCCCCTATGACCCTCCTCCAAGCCTCAGTTAGGTACTGTGCCCGGACGAGCGTACACAATAAGGAAGGATTTTGAATCCCGGGTAAGACTCATACCAGCCACACCAATCACACTGTACAACCTGTGATCTGAACCCAGTTAACAGTATGATAACAGCGGAGCCTCTGAAAAGATGGCTCACAACAATAATAACCCGATTTTTGTAACTATGTACAAGTATTGCAGACAATCCGCACTTGGGATGGGCGCCCAGCATCCACTACGGACTCCGAGAAATAGAATTATCGGTAAGTAAATTCTTATTTTCTCTATCGTCCTAGTGGATGCTGGGGTTCCTGAAAGGACCATGGGGATAATACCAAAGCTCCCAAACGGGCGGGAGAGTGCGGATGACTCTGCAGCACCGAATGAGAGAACTCCAGGTCCTCCTTAGCCAGGGTATCAAATTTGTAGGATTTTACAAACGTGTTTGCCCCTGACTAAATAACCGCTCGGCAAAGTTGTAAAGCCGAGACCCCTCGGGCAGCCGCCCAAGATGAGCCCACCTTCCTTGTGGAATGGGCATTTACATATTTTGGCTGTGGCAGGCCTGCCACAGAATGTGCAAGCTGAATTGTATTACACATCCAACTAGCAATAGTCTGCTTAGAAGCAAGAGCACCCAGTTTGTTGGGTGCATACAGGATAACAGCAAGTCAGTTTTCCTGACTCCAGCCGTCCTGGAACATATTTTCAGGGCCCTGACAACATCTAGCAACTTGGAGTCCTCCAAGTCCCTAGTAGGTGCAAGGCACCACAATAAGCTGGTTCAGGTGAAACACTGACACCACCTTAGGGAGAGAACTGGGGACGAGTCCGCAGCTCTGCCCTGTCCGAATGGACAAACAGATATGGGCTTTTTTGAGTAAAAACCACCAATTTGACACTCGCCTGGTCCAGGTCAGGGCCAAGAGCATGGTCACTTTTCATGTGAGATGCTTCAAATCCACAGATTTGACTGGTTTTAAACCAATGTGATTTGAGGAATCCCAGAACTACGTTGAGATCCCACAGTGCCACTGGAGGCACAAAAGGGGGTTGTATATGCAATACTCCCTTGACAAACTTCTGGACTTCAGGAACTGAAGCCAATTCTTTCTGGAAGAAAATCGACAGGGCCGAAATTTGAACCTTAATGGACCCCAATTTGAGGCCCATAGACACTCCTGTTTGCAGGAAATGCAGGAAACGACCGAGTTGAAATTTCTTTGTGGGGCCTTCCTGGCCTCACACCACGCAACATATTTTCGCCACATGTGGTGATAATGTTGTGCGGTCACCTCCTTTCTGGCTTTGACCAGGGTAGGAATGACCTCTTCCGGAATGCCTTTTTCCCTTAGGATCCGGCGTTCCACCGCCATGCCGACAAACGCAGCTGCGGTAAGTCTTGGAACAGACATGGTACTTGCTGAAGCAAGTCCCTTCTTAGCGGCAGAGGCCATAAGACCTCTGTAAGCATCTCTTGAAGTTCCGGGTACCAAGTCCTTCTTGGCCAATCCGGAGCCATGAGTATAGTTCTTACTCCTCTACGTCTTATAATTCTCAGCACCTTAGGTATGAGAAGCAGAGGAGGGAACACATACACCGACTGGTACACCCACGGTGTTACCAGAACGTCCACAGCTATTGCCTGAGGGTCTCTTGACCTGGCGCAATACCTGTCCCGTTTTTTGTTCAGACGGGACGCCATCATGTCCACCTTTGGTATTTCCCAACGGTTTACAATCATGTGGAAAAAACTTCCCGATGAAGTTTCCACTCTCCCGGGTGGAGGTCGTGCCTGCTGAGGAAGTCTGCTTCCCAGTTTCCATTCCCGGGATGAAACACTGCTGACAGTGCTATCACATGATTTTCCGCCCAGCGAAAAGTCCTTGCAGTTTTTGCCATTGCCCTCCTGCTTCTTGTGTCGCCCTGTCTGTTTACGTGGGCGACTGCCGTGATGTTTTTCCCACTGGATCAATACCGGCTGACCTTGAAGCAGAGGTCTTGCTAAGCTTAGAGCATTATAAATTTACCCTTAGCTCCAGTATATTTATGTGGAGAAAAGTCTCCAGACTTGATCACACTCCCTGGAAATTTTTTTCTTTGTGTGACTGCTCCCCAGCCTCTCGGGCTGGGCTCCGTGGTCACCAGCATCCAATCCTGAATGCCGAATCTGCGGCCCTCTAGAAGATGAGCACTCTATAACCACCACAGGAGAGACACCCTTGTCCTTGGATATAGGGTTATCCGCTGATGCATCTGAAGATGCGATCCGGACCATTTGTCCAGCAGATCCCACTGAAAAGTTCTTGCGTGAAATCTGCCGAATGGAATTGCTTCGTAGGAAGCCACCATTTTTACCAGGACCCTTGTGCAATGATGCACTGTTTTTAGGAGGTTCCTGACTAGCTCGGATAACTCCCTGGCTTTCTCTTCCGGGAGAAACACCTTTTTCTGGACTGTGTCCAGAATCATTCCTAGGCACAGCAGACGTGTCGTCGGGATCAGCTGCGATTTTGGAATATTTAGAATCCACCCGTGCTGTTGTAGCAGTATCCGAGATAGTGCTACTCCGACCTCCAACTGTTCCCTGGACTATGCCCTTATCAGGAGATCGTCCAAGTAAGGGATAATTAAGACGCCTTTTCTTCGAAGAAGAATCATCATTTCGGCCATTACCTTGGTAAAGACCCGGGGTGCCGTGGACAATCCAAACGGCAGCGTCTGAAACTGATAGTGACAGTTCTGCACCACGAACCTGAGGTACCCTTAGTGAGAAGGGCAAATTTGGGACATAGAGGTAAGCATCCCTGATGTCCCGGGACACTATATAGTCCCCTTCTTCCTGGTTCGTTATCACTGCTCTGAGTGACTCCATCTTGATTTGAACCTTTGTAAGTGTTCAAAAAATTTTTTTTAGAATAAGTCTCACCTAGCCTTCTGGCTTCAGTACCACAATATAGTGTGGAATAATACCCCTTTTCTTGTAGTAGGAGGGGTAATTTAATTATCACCTGCTGGGAATACAGCTTGTGAATTTTTTCCCATACTGCCTCCTTGTCGGAGGGAGACCTTGGTAAAGCAGACTTCAGGAGCCTGCGAAGGGGAAACGTCTCGACATTCCAATCTGTACCCCTGGGATACTACTTGTAGGATCCAGGGGTCCTGTACAGTCTCAGCGCCATGCTGAGAACTTGTCAGAAGCGGTGGAACGCTTCTGTTCCTGGGAATGGGCTGCCTGCTGCAGTCTTCTTCCCTTTCCTCTATCCCTGGGCAGATATGATCTTATAGGGACGAAAGGACTGAGGCTGAAAAGACGGTGTCTTTTTCTGCAGAGATGTGACTTAGGGTAAAAACGGTGGATTTTCCAGCAGTTGCCGTGGCCACCAGGTCCGATGGACCGACCCCAAATAACTCCTCTTCCTTTATACGGCAATACACCTTTGTGCCGTTTGGAATCTGCATCACCTGACCACTGTCGTGTCCATAACATCTTCTGGCAGATATGGACATCGCATTTACTCTTGATGCCAGAGTGCAAATATCCCTCTGTGCATCTCGCATATATAGAAATGCATCCTTTAAATGCTCTATAGTCAATAAAATACTGTCCCTGTCAAGGGTATCAATATTTTTAGTCAGGGAATCCGACCAAGCCACCCCAGCTCTGCACATCCAGGCTGAGGCGATCGCTGGTCGCAGTATAACACCAGTATGTGTGTATATACTTTTTATGATATTTTCCAGCCTCCTGTCAGCTGGTCCTTGAGGACGGCCCTATCTATAGACGGTACCGCCACTTGTTTTGATAAGCGTGTGAGCGCCTTATCCACCCTAAGGGGTGTTTCCCAACGCGCCCTAACTTCTGGCGGGAAAGGGTATACCGCCCATAATTTTCTATCGGGGGGAACCCACGCATCATCACACACTTTATTTAATTTATCTGATTCAGGAAAAACTACGGTAGTTTTTTCACATCCCACATAATACCCTCTTTTGTGGTACTTGTAGTATCAGAAATATGTAACACCTCCTTCATTGCCTTTTACGTGTGGCCCTAATAAGGAATACGTTTGTTTATTCACCGTCGACACTGGATTCAGTGTCCCTGTCTGTGTCTGTCGACCGACTAAAGTAAACGGGCGTTTTAAAACCCCTGACGGTGTTTTTGAGACGTCTGGACCGGTACTAATTGTTTGTCGGCCGTCTCATGTCGTCAACCGACCTTGCAGCGTGTTGACATTATCACGTAATTCCCTAAATAAGCCATCCATTCCGGTGTCGACTCCCTAGAGAGTGACATCACCATTACAGGCAATTGCTCCGCCTCCTCACCAACATCGTCCTCATACATGTCGACACACACGTACCGACACACAGCACACACACAGGGAATGCTCTGATAGAGGACAGGACCCACTAGCCCTTTGGAGAGACAGAGGGAGAGTTTGCCAGCACACACCAAAAACGCTATAATTATATAGGGACAACCTTATATAAGTGTTTTCCCTTATAGCATCTTTTTTATATATTTCTAACGCCAAATTAGTGCCCCCCCTCTCTGTTTTAACCCGGTTTCTGTAGTGCAGTGCAGGGGAGAGCCTGGGAGCCTTCCCTCCAGCCTTTCTGTGAGGGAAAATGGCGCTGTGTGCTGAGGAGATAGGCCCCGCCCCTTTTTCGGCGGCCTCGTCTCCCGCTCTTAACGGATTCTGGCAGGGGTTAAATATCTCCATATAGCCTCCGGAGGCTACATGTGAGGTATTTTTAGCCAAAATAGGTTTTCATTTGCCTCCCAGGGCGCCCCCCTCCCAGCGCCCTGCACCCTCAGTGACTGCCGTGTGAAGTGTGCTGAGAGGAAAATGGCGCACAGCTGCAGTGCTGTGCGCTACCTTTAGAAGACTGAGGAGTCTTCTGCCGCCGATTCTGGACCTCTTCTTACTTCAGCATCTGCAAGGGGGCCGGCGGCAAGGCTCCGGTGACCATCCAGGCTGTACCTGTGATCGTCCCTCTGGAGCTGATGTCCAGTAGCCAAGAAGCCAATCCATTCTGCACGCAGGTGAGTTCACTTCTTCTCCCCTAAGTCCCTCGTTGCAGTGATCCTGTTGCCAGCAGGACTCACTGTAAAATAAAAAACCTAAGCTAAACTTTTCTAAGCAGCTCTTTAGGAGAGCCACCTAGATTGCACCCTTCTCGGCCGGGCACAAAAATCTAACTGAGGCTTGGAGGAGGGTCATAGGGGGAGGAGCCAGTACACACCACCTGATCGTAAAGCTTTACTTTTTGTGCCCTGTCTCCTGCGGAGCCGCTATTCCCCATGGTCCTTTCAGGAACCCCAGCATCCACTAGGACGATAGAGAAAATAGCTCATCTACAAGAACATTAGCAATGCATGGGCTCAGCATCAGGCCCATAGTGTTGATTACAATGATATCTACAGAACTTATATGTATATTAAAGCAATAAGTGTGCTAAATAAGAACATATGACCCACCTTCAACAACCTTTAGGACAGAGCCCTCCTCGAACCCTTCTATTGTCTTAAGCTCAGCAAAGTTGTCCAGCACATTTCCATCCAGCTGGAGGGAGAAACATGTCCTGTGACAGGTGTCCTCCCTGTCCATAAGAACCTGATGGATCTCCTGCACCATCTCCTGGGGGGACACCTAAGGATGCACACAGATTTATTATCTTGTATTACACACAAATATTGTACATCTCCTGCAGATATAGAAATGCAGCATTAAAATGGAAAATATGTAGAACGAACGCATTACCTGAATAGAAAAAGGCTCTATCCCCGGGGCTTGTATCTTGACAGTGAAACCAGTATCCTGGATAACGATGACCTCTTGCTCACTTCCGTCCTCTGCCTGCTCTCCAACATCATGTCCGTTCTGCTTTGGCTCCACCTCTATCCGATGCTCGTAGGCCCCATCTCCATTCATCAAGGTCATGCCGCTCGAATGTTCTGATGAGAAAGAGAAAAGTGTCCTTTGATACTTAGGGACTGGCCGCTGGCTGACTAACAGTGCAAATGGAAACTGAAGGTTTTAAATCAGCATTCTGCTCATCTCGCTCACAATACACTAACAAAAAAAATAGTTCTACCCTGTTAAACTAGGAAACATTCATAAAAGTTGTTCTGAATAGAATAGAACAACTGCATAAACCCTGTAATAATACCAATAAATTTCCTAAATGAACATAAAATGCAGCTTGTAGCCTTTGGCGAGATACCAGCCTGCTGAACTGCACTGTCGCCATGCTAACCCAGGTCCCGGCTAATATACTGTATGTATATTAAGGGGTCTATTCATGAAGCAGTGGGGAAAAAGAAAAAAAGAAAAAAGAAGAGTTGAGAAGTGATCCAGTGGAGAAGTTGCCCACAGGAACCAATCAGCTGCTCTGTATAATTTTATAGTATGCAAATTATAAATGTTACATCAATGCTGATTGGTCGCCATGGGCAAATTCTCCACACTTTTCACTGCTTCATGAATAGACCCCTAGGTAATTAAGCAAATATATGCACAAAACATTTATAATATCTTTAGCTGTCCTGCTTCAAAAGCAAAGTGAAGAGTAGACCCATCGGACAATATAGTACGGGTTTTGCCACCAAAGCCAGACACAACAGAACAGGTAAATACTGTAGGAGCTATTTGTATAAACTTTGCTATAAACACAATAATATTATTTTCCCTAATCCACAGGTTCTCAAACTTGGTCCTCAGGACCCCACACGGTCCATGTTTTGCGGGTGAACTGTAGATTTTTAAAATGTGACAGCTGGTGACACACAGTGCAGCTGCTGGGTGACATGGAAAACGTGAACAGTGTGGGGTCCTGAGGACCGAGTTTGAGAACCACTGCCCTAATCTTTGATCCAGGAGATATGATACAGTATGTGGAAGGTGTCACAGGGCATTAGTACTGTACTTAAGAGTGTTTTGTAATAGGAGATCTTAGCATCTAGGACGGTTCTCGCAATAAAACATCTTCTGATAGCAGATGCTGTATACCAGCACTTGGAGGCCACAGTTCACTGAGGAGGAAAACCAGATTGTCACCCATAGCTAGCCTCGCCGCCTTTAATCAACAAATTGCTGTTATGAGACTTATAAAATGGCTGCAAGCAAAACAAAACATCTTAATATTTTGTTGCTTTAGAACAGCTTCAGTGCATCTTGAATCTGAACTTAGTGAATAGGACATCAATATTGCAATAAGTTGAGATTCAGTGGATGTTGGTTGAAAACGGTCACCAGTTCAGCGCCAGTATATGGCGGTTTTTCCCTGCTCTTTTCAGACAGAACGGCTGAATATGTCAAGCCTATCCCATAAGCAGTATTAGGATGCCGAAGTGCCAACAGATGGCATGCAAGGGTGCCTTGAAGGTGGGACACAAACCCAGGTACAGGCACTACTACTACTACTGTCACTTGGTTATTTGGAAGGCCCATTCAATGTAATTCACAAAAATGGCGAGACAATAAAAAATAAGAATTTACTTACCGATAATTCTATTTCTCGTAGTCCGTAGTGGATGCTGGGGACTCCGTAAGGACCATGGGGAATAGCGGCTCCGCAGGAGACTGGGCACATCTAAAGAAAGCTTTAGGATCACCTGGTGTGCATTGGCTCCTCCCCCTATGACCCTCCTCCAAGCCTCAGTTAGGATACTGTGCCCGGACGAGCGTACACAATAAGGAAGGATTTTGAATCCCGGGTAAGACTCATACCAGCCACACCAATCACACTGTACAACTTGTGATCTGAACCCAGTTAACAGCATGATAATAGAGGAGCCTCTAGAAAAGATGGCTCACTACAACAATAACCCGAATTTTTTGGTAACAATAATTATGTACCAGCATTGCAGACAATCCGCACTTGGGATGGGCGCCCAGCATCCACTACGGACTACGAGAAATAGAATTATCGGTAAGTAAATTCTTATTTTCTCTGACGTCCTAGTGGATGCTGGGGACTCCGTAAGGACCATGGGGATTATACCAAAGCTCCCAAACGGGCGGGAGAGTGCGGATGACTCTGCAGCACCGAATGAGAGAACTCCAGGTCCCCTTTAGCCAGGGTATCAAATTTGTAGAATTTTACAAACGTATTTGCTCCTGACCAAGTAACTGCTCGGCAAAGTTGTAAAGCCGAGACCCCTCGGGCAGCTGCCCAAGATGAGCCCACCTTCCTTGTGGAGTGGGCATTTTAAGATTTTTGGCTGTGGCAGGCCTGCCACAGAATGTGCAAGCTGAATTGTACTACAAATCCAACGAGCAATCGTCTGCTTAGAAGCAGGAGCACCCAGTTTGTTGGGTGCATACAGGATAAACAGCGAGTCAGATTTTCTGACTCCAGCCGTCCTGGAAACATGTATTTTCAGGGTCCTGACCACGTCAAGCAACTTGGAATCCTCCAAGTCCTTAGTAGCCGCAGGCACCACAATAGGTTGGTTCATGTGAAATGCAGAAACCACCTTAGGTAGAAAATTTGAGGACGAGTCCTCAATTCTGCCCTTTCAGAATGAAATATTAAGTAAGGGCTTTTATATGATAAAGCCGCCAATTCTGACACACGCCTGGCTGAAACCAGGGCTAACTCGTCACTTCCATGTGAGATATTTTAAGTATACAGTGGTGAGTGGTTCAAACCAATGTGACTTTAGGAAACTCAACACAACATTGAGATCCCCAAGGTGCCACTGGAGGCACAAAAGGAGACTGTATATGCAGCACCCCTTTTACAAATGTCTGAACTTCAGGCACTGAAGCCAGTTCTTTTTGGAAGAAAATCGACAGGGCCGAAATTTGAACCTTAATGGACCCTAATTTTAGGCCCATAGACAGTCCTGTTTGCAGGAAATGGAGGAAACGACCCAGTTGAAATTCCTCTGTAGGGGCCTTCTTGGGCTCACCCCACGCAACATATTTTCGCCAAATGCGGTGATAATGTTTTGCGGTTACGTCTTTCCTGGCCTTGACCAGGGTAGGGATCTTCAGGATCCGGCATTCAACCGCCATGCCGTCAAACGCAGCCGCGGTAAGTCTTGGAACAGACAAGGCCCTTGCTGGAGCAGGTCCTTTCTTAGAGGTAGAGGCCACGGTTCGTCCGTGAGCATCTCTTGAAGTTCCGGATACCAAGTCCTTCTTGGCCAATCCGGAACCACGAGTATAGTTCTTACTCCTCTCCTTCTTATGATTCTCAGTACTTTTGGTATGAGGGGCAGAGGAGGGAACACATACACTGACTGGTACACCCACGGTGTTACCAGAGCGTCCACCGTTATTGCCTGAGGGTCCCTTGACCTGGCGCAATATCTGTCTAGTTTTTTGTTTAGACGGGACGCCATTATGTCCACCTTTTGTTTTTCCCAACGGTTTACAATCAGGTGGAAGACTTCTGGGTGAAGTCCCCCACTCTCCCGGGTTAAGGTCGTGTCTGCTGAGGAAGTCTGCTGCCCAGTTGTCCACTCCCGGAATGAACACTGCTGACAGTGCTATCACATGATTTTCCGCCCAGCTAAAATCCTTGCAGCTTCTGCCATTGCCCTCCTGCTTCTCGTGCCGCCCTGTCTGTTTACGTGGGCGACTGACGTGATGTTGTCCGATTGGATCAATACCGCCTGACCCTGAAGCAGGGGTTTCGCTTGACTTAGGGCATTGTAAATGGCCCTTAGTTCCAGAATGTTTATATGAAGAGATGTCTCCAGGCTTGACCATAAGCCCTGGAAATTCCTTCCCTGTGTGACTGCTCCCCAGCCTCGCAGGCTGGCATCCGTGGCCACCAGGACCCAGTCCCGAATGCCGAATCTGCGGCCCTCTAGAAGATGAGCACTCTGCAACCACCACAGGAGGGATACCCTTGTCCCTGGTGACAGGGTTATCCGCTGAAGCATCTGAAGATGCGACCCGGACCATTTGTCCAGAAGGTTCCACTGTGCGTGGAATCTGCCGAATGGGATTGCTTCGTAGGAAGCCACCATTTTTACCCAGAACCCTTGTGCATTGATGCACTGAGACTTGGTTCGGTTTTAGGAGGTTCCTGACTAGCTCGGATAACTCCCTGGCTTTCTCCTCCGGGAGAAGCACCTTCTTTCTGGACTATGTCCAGAATCATCCCTAGGAACAGAAGACAAGTCGTCGGAATCAGCTGCGATTTTGGAATATTGAAAATCCAATCGTGCTGCCGCAACACTACCTGATATAGTGCTACACCGATCTCCAACTGTTCCCTGGATCTTACCCTTATCAGGGAATCGTCCAAGTAAAGGATAACTAAAATTCCCTTCCTTCGAAGGAATATCATCATTTCGGTCATTACTTCAGTAAAGACCCAGGGTGCCGTGGACCATCCCTACGGCAGCGTCCGAACTGATACAGTTCTGTACCATAACCTGAAATACCCTTGGCGAGAAGGGTAAATTTTGACATGAAGGTAAGCATCCTTGATGTCCCGAGACATCATGTAGTCCCCTTCTTCCAGGTTTGCAATCACTGCTCTGAGTGACTCAATTTTGAATTTGAACCTCTGTATGCAAGTGTTCAAAGATTTTAGATTTTAGATTTTAAAATCGGTCTCACCGAGCCGTCTGGCTTCGGTACCACAATAGTGTGGAATAATACCCCGTTCCCTGTTGCAGGAGGGGTACCTTGATTATCACCTGCTGGGAATACAGCTTGTGAATGGCTTCCAAAACTGCCTCCCTGTCAGCGGGAGACGTCGGTAAAACAGACTTTTGGAAACGGCGAGGGGAATACGTCTCGAATTCCAATTTGTACCCCTGAAATATTATCTGAAGGATCCAGGGGGTCTACTTGCGAGTGAGCCCACTGCGCACTGAAATTCATTGAGAACGGGACCCCACCGTGCCTGAACTTGTAAAGCCCTAGCGTCATACTGAGGGCTTGGCAGAGGCGGAAAAGGGTTTCTGTTCCTTGGAACTGGCTGATCTCTGCAGCCATTTTCCTCTCCCTCTGTCACGAGCAGAAAAGAGGAACCCTTTTGTCCGCTTGCCAACCAGGACTGCGCCTGATAATACGGCGTCTTATTTTGAGAGGCGACCTGGGGTACATCCCCTCTTTTAAGGCAATACTTCCAAATGCCGTTTGGAATCCGCATCACCTGACCACTTTACTGGAATAATTGGACAACGCACTTATACTTGATGCCAGTCGGCAAATATTCCGCTGTGCATCATGCATATATAGAAATGCATCTTTTAATTGCTCTATAGGCAATAATATACTGTCCTTATCTAGGATATCATATTTCCAGTCAGGGAATCCGACCACGCCAACCCAGCACTGCACATCCAGGCTGAGGCGATTGCTGGTCGCAGTATAACACCAGTATGTGTGTAAATACATTTTAGGATACGCTCCTGCTTTCTATCAGCAGGATCCTTAAGGGCGGCCATCTCAGGAGAGGGTAGAGCCCTTGTTTTTACAAGCGTGTGAGCGCTTTATCCACCCTAGGGGGTGTTTCCCAACGCACCCTAACCTCTGGCGGGAAAAGGTAGATTGCCAATAACTTTTTAGAAATTATCAATTGTTATCGGGGGGAAACCCACGCATCATCACACACCTCATTTTATTTCTCAGATTCAGGAAAACTACAGGAAGTTTTTCCTCACCAAACATAATACCCCTTTTTTTGGTGGTATTCATATTAATCAGAAAAGTGTAAACTTTTTCCATTGCCTCAATCATGCAATGTGTGGCCCTATTGGAAATCACGGTTGTCTCTTCACCGTCGACACAGGAGTCAGTACCCTTGTCGGCGTCTGTATCTGAGGTAACGGGCGCTTTAGGGCCCCTGTATGAGACGTCTGGACATGCACAAGCTGAGTAGCCGGCTGTCTCATGTCAACCACTGTCTTTTATACAAAGCTGACACTGTCACGCAATTTCAACAGTACATCCACTCAGGTGTCGACCCCCTAGGGGGTGACAACACTATTTCAGACACTCTACTCCGTCTCCTCATCATTTTTCTCCTCATACATGTCGACACCAACGTACCGACACACAGCACACACCCAGGGAATGCTCTGATAGAGGACAGGACCCCACTAGCCCTTTGGGGAGACAGGGAGAGTTTGCCAGCACACACCAGAGCGCTATATATATATATATATATATATATATATATATATATATATATATATATATATATATATATATATATATATACATACAGGGATAACCTTATATAAGTGTTTTTCCCTTTATAGCTGCTGTATTGTTATATACTGCGCCTAATTTGTGCCCCCCTCTCTTTTTTAACCCCTTTCTGTAGTGTAGTGACTGCAGGGGAGAGCCAGGGAGCTTCCCTCCAACTGAGCTGTGAGGGAAAATGGCGCCAGTGTGCTGAGGAGATAGGCTCCGCCCCTTTCTCGGCGTCCTTATCATCCTTTTTCTGTATGTTTTGGCAGGGGTTAAATGTATCCATATAGCCCAGGAGTTATATGTGATGCATTTATTTTAGCCATATAAGGTTTTTTATCGATTTATTGCGTCTCAGGGCGCTGCCCCCCCCAGCGCCCTGCACCCTCAGTGACCGGAATGTGAAGTGTGCTGAGAGCAATGGCGCACAGCTGCGGTGCTGTGCGCTACCTTATCTGAAGACAGGATCGTCTTCTGCCGACGATTTTTCCGGACCTCTTCGCTCTTCTGGCTCTGTAAGGGGGACGGCGGCGCGGCTCCGGTGACCCATCCAGGCTGAACCTGTGATCGTCCCTCTGGAGCTAATGTCCAGTAGCCTAAGAAGCCCAATCCACTCTGCACGCAGGTGAGTTCGCTTCTTCTCCCCTTAGTCCCTCGATGCAGTGAGCCTGTTGCCAGCAGGTCTCACTGAAAATATAAACCTAAACTAAAACTTTCACAAAGAGCTCAGGAGAGCCCCTAGTGTGCACCCTTCTCGTCGGGCACATAAATCTAACTGAGGCTTGGAGGAGGGTCATGGGGGGAGGAGCCAGTGCACACCAGGTGATCCTAAAGCTTTCTTTAGATGTGCCCAGTCTCCTGCGGAGCCGCTATTCCCCATGGTCCTTACGGAGTCCCCAGCATCCACTAGGACGTCAGAGAAACATACATTTATCATGACACATACATAAACAATTGTCCCATACATTGAATAGTAAAGCCAGATATCGATATATTGTTAGTAGAAGTGCAAATTGTTTGCATTTCACTAACGATAACGATCCGATGCACAGCCCCGCGGGACATATGCTGGATCCTCTGATCTTATGTGCTGCAGATAAGATCAGGCGATCTGGGCCATACAATCGTCCTAATGTATGGCCACTTTATGAATATATCAATGAATTATTAGCTGTGGGCAATTCAATTAGAAGCGCCACCTTGTCACACTACAATCCTTTGCTTAGCTTGGTTCATATGAACAACGCATTAACAGCAAATACTCTTCATGATTTTTCTATTGTAGTAACCATCCTACACAGTATACCCTAGGCCTAGACACTGTATATTACGCCTCCTAATCTTACACACAAAAGTGGTTAAGGTCACGCGTATAAGTCAAGTGGACAATTTAGGCAACTAATATTTTCATATCGCACTGCAACAAGAAAAGATAATAATCACAAAACAAAAAAGCATGGGCCTTCATTATATCCTTAAGCACTTTAGAATGTGACAGATTCAGGATAGGCAGAAAATGTAAAAAGACTTAAAAGAGAAATATGTGGATGAGACTCACCTGCGTCTATACTTACACACGGTGACTAAAAGTACAGGGACTGCCAGATAATCCACAGATTACCTTTCCTGATGAATGGTCTAGAACAGAGGTTCCCAAACTGTGTGCCGTGGCTCCCTGGGGTGCCTCAGGACACTTGCAGGGGTGCCCTGGGTTGGTGGTCCAGGACCAATTCTAATTATTCATGGTCAATATAATAGGCAAAACCAGTGCTAGTGGCTGCCAGTCATAAAATATGTGGCCAAACAGAAGCAAATCTTGTCCCTCACCACACAACTGACCCTAAGGATGACATATAAACGCGATCTACTTACTGTAATATTTCTTTCTAAATTTCTCAATAAGACATTTTTGGCCTAGGGGTGCCGTGAAAAAAATTCTGCTATTCTAGGGCGCCGTGATTTTAAAAAGTTTGGAAACCACTGGTCTAGAACATAACTCCCCGTCCGCATATTTCAGGAATTAAACAATGTGTTACAATTCATCATACCACTCCCCGTACAGCCCTCAAACCATTCATTACACATGTGGTCTTCTACAATATGCAAAAACATAATAAAGTACCACACACACACACACACACATATATATATTATATATATATATATATATATATATATATATATATATATATATATTATATATTTAGAAAAAACCATAGGAAATGTCAGGAAGATCCCAGAGGCAATGGGTAAACCATACAAAACACAGATCTGGAGGGAAGTGTCAGACCTGTATGCACGTAGCACCTTATAGGAAAGTGCTGCAGATCTGGGGATTCAGCTTCAGTGCATCTTGTTTGATGTGCACAAATAACCAACAGACAGTACACCGAGAACAAACCAAGGGCTGCCAAAGCCATGCAAAAGAAATATTACCTGCAGAATCTGTGATCTCCGCGATTAAGAGAGATATGAGCCGCACATGATAAAAATAAAAGCAAAACGTCCGTGTTAAATAAAAAGGAGAGGCAGATTACTTTGAATACTGGCACAAAGTTTAAAAAAAATCCCTACTATAGGTGTGGCTGCAACCCGAGGCAGAGGGGAGAACAGGCTCTGTAGGTTTTGCAAGTCTATAGGTTTTCCCTCGCTTATGGGACCAGCTTACAGTTTTCCTGCTGATTACGCAGAATGCACATGTCATGCTTCAACAAACAGAGACTCGGGAACGTCATGTGATCCAAACATAGGATATTATTTTCTTGCTGCAAGGCTGCATAATGAGAACTGGAAGGAAAACAAGCTCTCAAAGAAAAAGATTTCATAACGTAAGTAGAGGTTACATTGCATTCAGTGTTTCCCCCAGAAAATGCTGCCAGACGGGTGGAAACAGGTAGCAGCCAGGTGGGGTCCTTTGTGCAAAAAATGGGGCATAACCTCACAGGGAAGGGGCGTGGCCACACAACAGTACTGATTTACATTATGCCCACACAGCATGACCCCTTTCTTGCACACTATGGGGGTCATTCCGAGATGATCGCACGTAGCAACTTTTTACTGTTCGTGCGATCAACTTGACGCTGCCTATGGGGGAGTGTATTTTAGCATAGCAGGGCTGCGATCGCTTGTGCAGCCCTGCTATGCTAAAAAAAGTTTCAAGCAAAGCAGGACCAGCCCTATACCTACTTACCCTTTGCGACGGATCCAGCGATGCAGGTCCGGGCTTGGATGTCAGACATCCGCCCTCAAAATACCTGGACACGCCTACGTTCGCTGGACCACTCCCGGAAAACGGTCAGTTGACGCCCCGACATGCCTTCCTCCTGTCAATCTCCTTGAGGTCGCCGCTGCGACCACTTTCCTCGTTCCCGACGCCGTTGCCCTGCGAGGAAATGCAGCGTGTGATCGGGTCGGAATGACCTTCTAGGTCCACACAGCATGGCCTCTTTCTTGCACACTATGCCAATACAGTTTGGTCCCTTTATTGCACACTATGCCCACACAGTATAGCCCCTTTATTGCACACTATGCCCACACAGTATAGCCCCTTTATTGCACACTATGCCCACACAGTATAGCCCCTTTATTGCACACTATGCCCACACAGTATAGCCCCTTTATTGCACACTATGCCCACACAGTATAGCCCCTTTATTGCACACTATGCCCACACAGTATAGCCCCTTTATTGCACACTATGCCCACACAGTATAGCCCCTTTATTGCACACTATGCCCACACAGTATAGCCCCTTTATTGCACACTATGCCCACACAGTATAGCCCCTTTATTGCACACTATGCCCACACAGTATAGCCCCTTTATTGCACACTATGCCCACACAGTATAGCCCCTTTATTGCACACTATGCCCACCCAGTATGGCCCCCTTTATTGCACACTATGCCCACACAGTATGGCCCCCTTTATTGCACACTATGCCCACACAGTATGGCCCCCTTATTGCACACTATGCCCACACAGTATGGCCCCCTTATTGCACACTATGCCCACACAGTATGGCCCCCTTATTGCACACTATGCCCACACAGTATGGCCCCCTTATTGCACACTATGCCCACACAGTATGGCCCCCTTATTGCACACTATGCCCACACAGTATGGCCCCCTTATTGCACACTATGCCCACACAGTATGGCCCCCTTATTGCACACTATGCCCACACAGTATGGCCCCCTTATTGCACACTATGCCCACACAGTATGGCCCCCTTATTGCACACTATGCCCACACAGTATGGCCCCCTTATTGCACACTATGCCCACACAGTATGGCCCCCTTATTGCACACTATGCCCAAACAGTATGGCCCCTTTATTGCACACTATGCCCACACAGTATGGCCCCCTTATTGCACACTATGCCCACACAGTATAGCCCCCTTATTGCACACTATGCCCACACAGTATAGCCCCTTTATTACACACTGTGCCCACACAGTATAGCCCCTTTATTACACACTGTGCCCACACAGTATGGCCCCCTTATTGCACACTATGCCCACACAGTATGGCCCCCTTATTGCACACTATGCTCTCACAGTATAGCCCCTTTATTGCACACTATGCCCACACAGCATGGCCCCCTTATTGCACACTATGCCCACACAGCATAGCCCCTTTATTGCACACTATACCCACACAGTATGGCCCCCTTATTGCACACTATGCCCACACAGTATGGCCCCCTTATTGCACACTATGCCCACACAGTATGGCCCCCTTATTGCACACTATGCCCACACAGTATGGCCCCCTTATTGCACACTATGCCCACACAGTATGGTCCCCTTATTGCACACTATGCCCACACAGTATGGCCCCCTTATTGCACACTATGCCCACACAGTATGGCCCCCTTATTGCACACTATGCCCACACAGTATGGCCCCCTTATTGCACACTATGCTCACACAGTATAGCCCCTTTATTGCACACTATGCCCCACACAGTATAGTCCCTTTATTGCACACTATGCCCCACACAGTATAGCCCCTTTATTGCACACTATGCCCACACAGTATGGCCCCTTTATTGCACATTATGCCTACACAGTATGGGCAATTCCTTACCTTCAGTGAGTGCATGCTAAACTCCCCCCACCTCCCCATTTCAAGGAAACTAAACTCTTGTGCAAAAGACATTCTTATAGGCTATGGTACTCTTGTGTGATGGTTATTCCTAATATCATATTGGTGGAAGTGTTACTACTGTTCTCTGTAAAATATTACATATCAGCTTCTATAACATCTTCAGCTTAAAGAAGAACAAGAAGTCCTGGAAGTGATGATACAGCCAACACAGAGCCCCAGGCCGCGGGATGTAATGCCTCATAAATGATTGCCCCTTTAAAAAAACAACTCAGAGTTCCGCCGGCATCTTGCACGTCGGACTCCATTACATCCTGCCACTGATCTCAAGATCATCTTGTCTGTCTTGGTTTACATGAAAAGACAGAAGGATTTGAGCAAGCCTACATCCACAGAAGACCTGTAGTTAGTTCACTAAGATGTTTGAAAATCTCTGTGCAAGTGTACCTAGAAGAATTGATGCTGTTTTGAAGGCAAAGAGTGGTCACACCAAATATTGATTTGATTTAGACTTCTGTCCATTCACTTTGCATTTTCTTAACATTTCTGTTTTTGAAGACATTCTTACTTTGCAGCATTTTTTCAACATCTGCCTAAAAACTTTTGCTCAGTACTGTAATATGCATATATGTGTCCGGGAGTCTCGCACTCCACACAAATCACTTTAGCTGCTGCTGATAGATAGTGGTATTGCAGGTGCGGCACTCAAAGCACACTTTCAATAAAAGGCACAGAGGCGGAAGGCTAACTTCAATGTTTCAATAGCTGTGTATCCTGATGACAATACACAGCTATTGAAACGTTGAAGTTAACCTTCCGCATCTGTGCCTTTTATTGAAAGTATGCTTGGACTGCCACTCTTGCAATACCACTATATATTACATACACACACACGTACTACACATATGTACAGGAGAGAAGGGGAGAGAGAACTGGACACTTTGGCACCGGGAGGTGTGTGCGCTTCAGTCGCCGCACATCCGCACACACGTGCCACTGGTAGTAGTGACAGGAATGTGCCCCCCAAGCCGCGGGTTACCTTTGAATTTGAGCTTGTGCAGTGCACCAGGCCCTGCTTGTGCATGTTGGCCCCGCTATCGGCTGCAGCTTTCAGCTACAGTGCAGGAGAATAGATGTGGGAAGCGGCCTCAGTTGTCTGCAGCAGACCCGGCTGAGGGTGACACCAGGCCAGGTGGTGAAGACGACGCCTTGCAGGGGAGTAATGGGCTGTGCGGGGTCGCTAGATGGCCCATGTAGACGTTGCGAATGGGTGGTGATATAATGTGAAAAGCCAAGCACTGCTTGTGACTGGCTCACGAGCAGCAGCTGTCTCTTTAAGTTAGAGGCAGAGGTGGCCGAGTGCCGGGCGGCAGGGTAATTATGCCGGGTACACACTTGCCGATATATCATAAGTACTGCCAACAAACAATATATCGGCTGGACCGTCGCAAATGGGCGGGCATATTCAAATTGGTCTGCTGGACGTATCTGGGTGGACAATTTGTTAACTGTGTATGCACAAGATCGATTGTGCATAAACCTTTTCCAATCATTAGAACGGTTGGCCAATCCAGCCTTCCTCCCAAGTCAAGGACAGGCTAAATAAACAAACTGCTCCATTAGCAACAAAATGCTAAAGCACGCCTTTTGTCTCCTATGGATGAGAGAGAAAAGGGTGTGACCTCGCACAAAGCCCTTCCTCCGTTACATCACTCCTGGGGCATGCCCAATGCTGGTTCCTTCTCATTGCTAGCCGTTTACTGCAGGATAGTGTCATGTTACAGCACCCGGCTCCTGTCACACCCTGGAAGGGTGACACCCGGGTGGGCCCTGCACCCCCCCTGTGATGTCTGTGGTGGCAGCCTTTTTATGGGTTGAACAATTAAGGATCAAATTTGTGCCAGGCAGTGTCAGAGTTCCACTGCTGCTATCAGATACCACACTATGTTTGAATACGGCTGTACGAAGGAATTTAGAGGCTATAGCTAAAACTAAGATGACTGTTAATTTACCTTACTGCGCGTTGTGACAAGGATAATACTGGGAATGTCTTTAGCCTGGAGCAGAGTTGGAAGTCAGATGTACTTTGCTCAAAAGCATGCATGAAAATAACATGTTCTTTGGTGCATAGGCAGAGTTGTATGCATCTTGAGATGAGACTGCCTGTGTGTGCACTTAGCTTAGTACTAGTCATCATCAGTGCAACTGCCCTATACTAACAACAAGAGAGAATTCTTCCAATCATGCGCATTTTCTTACTACACAACCCGCATTTACGTGAACACAACATGACTGAAAAGTTGCCTGTAACAGAACGCACCTTGCCAACCCAGGTACAACTCTAGGGGCCAATTCAATTGTTGCTCACGCCCCCTGCTGTGAGTCTATAGGAATAGGCATCTAATGGAGATATTCAATTGTTCCTCCGATAAACACCCATTAGCCATGGCAGACACATTTTTTCTCGCAGCCTCCACACCGGTTTAGGCGCTTTGCGCGGACAGACCTGGAGCTGTCAGGTGCCTTTACCGCTAATGGGCGCCGATAGACGCTCTTTCCTACAGACGCCCAGTAGAAATTCAATCGGCCCCCCTTGGGGTGTAAATGTAGATGTGATCGAAGTAAGCATGGCTCTGCATTGCCTGATTTGCGTGCTCCTATTTTCAGAGAGGGGAATCACTGTAAACACAGTACTGTCCCCTCGCTTCTTCATGGAACAGCACTGCAGCTTTAAGAAACTGGATACTTGACAGCAGATTTATAAACCCAAATGATGGATTTAAAATAAAAGCAAAACACAATCTACTGTATTTTATGCAAACTCTGTACAGTACAAGTATACTAATTGCAAGATCTACATTTTTCCATTTCTCCATTAAAAAAAAAATATATATATTATATATATATATATATATATATATATATATATATATAAAATCCCATTAAAAAAAAAAGTTGTACTTCAAACAGTTATAATCATAAAAAGCAGCCAATACTATTGGATTACTCAAGAAAACCCATTGTTGGACAGTAATATATAACAGCCCATGCTTTACTGAACAAAAGAATACTCTTGTTTAGAATATGTAAGATGTTGGCGTTTACCCATCGCTCCCCCACCTAGTGCCACTATACTCATCCTCTTCTCTACACCACAACACCCATCATAGCTGTGGGACCAGCTGTATACAGACATGTCAGATACACTCACATTCACCTGGCAAGCAGCCCTGTGGACATGACCTTTAACCAGTTAATGCTATTAGTTACTAGGACCCTAGATAATACCAAATGGATAAAACATAAAATCTGCATCTAGGTTAAGGCATGGCATTATACACATCTAATCTTACTTGATCTCAGCTCTCTGTTAATGTAACACAATCTTTCAAGCGAGTTTGCTTCATTTGTGGCCAGTACTACATGCGATGTGGGATTTCTCTGTTCATCTACCATGCTACCTCTGTCCTTTTGCTCCAGCCTCATTCCATGACATTGATTGGCAAGTTGCAGGTCTTTACTATTATCCAAAGGTTCAAAGGAGGTTCCCAAATCAGGAGCTATTATACTTCTTTGTCGTTGCACTGTCCCTCTATCTGAATTTGCAAACTCCGCTGTCAGGTCCGGTGTTATTACAGGTCCCTGTAGCTGCCGTTCAGCAAAGTTTTGATTTGGAGGAGCATATGCAAGCAGGGAGGGGGAATGGTCTGGCAGATCCCTCATGCCAGCTGGAAGGTCACTGCAAAAGGCACGGGGAGCAAGAATGTCTCCACACTCGCATATCCCCTCATCTTCCTCAGAGTCATGGGCATAACCAAAGTCATTCTGTTCTTCAAATATGCCTTGGCAACAAACATCGCTACTGAACTTTTCCTCCACCAATGTCCCATACTGGCGACTGCCACAATCTCTCCCGTCTAGGTCCTGGATAAAACTTTGCGACGAGGTAGAATTCTGCAAAAGTGATTCGCCCTCACTTTCTGACCGAGGGACTAGCTTGCGATAGAAGACTTCAAGGCATTGCGTGCAACAAATACAATTACCCATCTTCACCGATAACAGATGAAATGCTGTAACATCCACATGCTTACTACAAGGACAAGCCAAGTTTAACAAGTAGGAATCCTGACCATGCCTCTGGAGTGGTGGTGGTGTTACTATTTATATACAAGAGGAAAATAAATAAATAAAAAAGGACTGCGACTGAACGGCCTGTACATGCCAACTGCACTTCTGACGGGTGGTGCGTGGACTACAAAGTTTCGCTGGCTGCTGGCCAGACTTTGGCACCACAGAAAGCTCAGATTCTGAAAGCAAAGTGAATGATATGGAGCCTTAGAGTATACAAGCGGAAAGGAGGCCTTTGCTGGCCTGATGTCTCTCCTGAAGCTACAAAACATGTCTAAAACTGTACTAACTTCTAGCAAGTGTTCCAGATGTGAACCCAACATACACATACTGAGCTGAAACATGAGAGCGGCACGTAGCACATAAAAAGCCAACAGTCCTAAAATAAAGAAAGGAAACAAGACACAGCACAGGAGGATTCTTTTGCGGTTGTTTACAAAAAGAGGCTCATCTACCAAAGGATTAATATAGTGACATTCTCTTTTTCCCATGCAACCATTAATAACAGTGTTTCAGTAGTGTCCAGTATGATACAGGACGTCAGTTATACACCTTTCACATTCGCAGTCCCAGGTCGCACCCACGATTGTGTTCCCGGAATCACCGGGGAAGCTCCTGGACATAAACTGGGAAATGTCCCCGTTTACACTGCAATCAGACCCGGGACCCTCCCGGAACACTCCCGTTTACACTGAACCCGGGTCATCCCTGCAAATACCCATAGATGTAATTAGAAATGGACTATTGGATTACATGGTCGATTCTGGCTTCAACCCAGGTTGCGACCTGGGATGAAATGCTGGGACGCTTGACATGAGATAGTCTTTCAGGACCCTTTCAGACTAAGCAAAATCCTGGGTTGATGCGCGTTCCTGTGCAATAACACGAAAACTTTATGTGAGTCTGAAAGGGGTATTACTGGACTCACCATTTGGTCACACACACTGTGGGATCACAGGTGACTGTAGAGATCTATGCCACCAGCTCACATTAGTGAATGCAGTGGGAAAATTATCAGTTCCAACTGGAAAGTGTGATTAACTTACAACCTCATCTCCGGACTCTAATTGGCAGTGGCCAGGTGGCTCTATCTAACCTTATTTGGCCACCTACGTGCAGCCAATCAGAACATTTATCCTGTCATTCAGCACATACATAGTGGCTGGATCAGCCTGTGCATTGACATTTTTATTGTAATCTATCCTACAGGTGCAAGGGCCTAGCTCGATCTTTGAGAGTTCAGTACTCATATTTTGATACAATAGCAGAGAATGTTCAGATAATTAAATCATTTGCCAATAACCTGCCTATTAACTTTAAGTACTGATAGTACAAGAATAGTCCAGCCATTAAAGATTGAATTCAGGGCAAACTATTTGTTCTGTCAGTCTTAATGTTGGCTAAATGTCATGTCGCTCGTCCTGCTTGCTAGGATTACTATTATTGATACAGTAAGAACATGTTACGTAGTGACTTCCAATACATTGTTTATTTTTCTAAGTTAGCCTGCATCAGTGGAATTTACAATCAGCTTCTGAAACCAGGCACGCTATATTGTGTACTTGACAACTGCTGGAAATTTCAGCATCCATAATGAATTTCATTAACATTTTAGGGGACCATTCATCAACAGTTTCTGCAATATTTTATGTATCCCTGCTATGTACTAACAAGCCTAATGCAGGAGATTTCCGTGAAATCTCCTGCAGAAGGCTAATTAGCCCTGTAGACAGGAGACCACACTCTGATCCCTATTTGCCAAACTCTGAAAAGCAAAATTTTGGGGAGTTCGGCCCTCATATGGCATGAACAGCTTTAAATTGCAGGAGAGGGATGCTACGATCCCTCTCCCTTATCTCCAGCCTGTGCAGTGTCAGATTCCCCGAAAGAGCTTTTCTCCAATATGCTGGGGAAGTAACTACAGGGACAGCAGTTATCGCTAGTACTGCCACTGCAAATTAACTTTAGTACATAGCAGGGATATTTTAATTCAAAATGAAACTATCCTTTGCAACACAGACTGGCAGTGCTGCAATTATTAGTACATAGGCCGCTCAGTGTATTTTTCTATTAAGCACAGTATTGTGCTGTGGTTGTGAGGTACCTCTGAACAATGGCAAACTGTTTACCGAACATTATTATTATCCTTTATTTATATGGGGCCACAAGTGGTCCACAGCAAACCAAAAAAAATTTTGTTACAAAAACAGATGAGCAAAACAAGAAAACTGCGACTTACAACACAAGACAATGCAGGACAAGTACATGGTTATAAACATTGCTGCATCAGCGGTCGTAGCACTCAAAAATGTAGCAGGGTGGCAGAATCAAAGAGTTAGGTGCCGTTGCAAGGAGTAGATAACAGTATAATTAAGGGAAGGAAAAGCACATAAGGGAAGATGGGCAGACCGATTGGGGTGACACAGATCAGGAAGACAGTGAACATGTGGCAGTGGGTTAGGCTGAGTGGCAGCTGGGTTTGATGAAGAAGTGGGTCTTGAGAACCTGTCTGAAGTTTTGTAGAGAGGTGAATAGTCTGATAGGGAGAGGGAATTCCAGAGGTAGGGAACAGCATGGTAGCAGGTAACCAGTTGGAAGGTGAGGCAGCACTCATTTGTTGAGCAAAGAGGGCAGGCGGAAATGTGAAGGTAGATAAGGTCAGACATGTACATGAAAGAAGATTGGGCGAGGGCTTTGAAAGAGTGTGAGAAGCTTGAATTGAGTTCTAAAGGAGAAGGGAAGCCAGCAAAGGGCTTGTGATGGGAGGCAGATGCAGTACTTTGAGAGGAAGAGGAGACAGGCAGCAGCATTGAGGATATATTGGAGTGGAAAAAGGTTGTAGTCTGGGAAGCCAGATAGGAGGAGGTTACAGTAGTCCAATCTGGAGATGAACAAGGAGTGGATGAGGATCTAAGGGTGTGTACACACGGTGAGATCTTTTCTTCCGATTCTGACTATATAGTCAGAATCGGAAGAAAAGATAGTGCAGATCGCAAGGTGACAGTCACCTTGCGATCCCGATTCGATGCCGATGTGCGGCCCCGCGCGGTCGGCATCGGCAGAAAAAATAGACTGTGCAGGCAAGTCAATCTTGACTATCTCTATAGAAGAGATAGTCAAGATTGACACTTAGCCAAAATCGCACAGAACCAGGATCGCAAGCACACTCATTATGTGCTTGCGATACTGGCTAAGTGCCGACCCGGCCCCTGTCGCACAGTGAGAATCGGTTAAGTCCGAATCTCACCGTGTGTACACACCCTTAGAGTTGCCTACAGAGTGAGAAATGGTCTGATCCTAGAAATATTTTTGAGATGGAAATGGCAGGACTGAGAGAGGTACTAAATGTGTGGTCCCGTGCCCTAGGTTTGAACCCCTATAGTGTTAGGTACTGCAGCAGAGTGGAGTCCCTTGCCGCGGGGCTGCAGCTTCATGCATTGATCAATTCATAACTAAACTTCACTATTTATTATATGCTAAGCTATATGATATCAGTAATGCTAGAGACAGTGCACCTACAACACACCCCTTTTCTTCTGTAGAACTACAAGTCTCAGTAGGTAGCACCTCACATTACTGGCAGCTATAGGTGTGCAGTCTAAGGCCCCTCCCTAGCAAACTGAAATCATCTTTGAGAGTGTGCTCCCTCTCCCCGTGGACGCTGCTGTTACCGCCGCTCCCGCCTGAGAACTTCGGCACTAGCCGTTTAAGATCTAGCCGCACTGAGGCTCCAACATACGGCTGTGGTGAGCATTAATCATTGGCGGTGGGAGAGAAGGGGACACTAGCTGTTGTGCGGCAGGCACATTGTGAACGCTTGTAGTTCCTACAAAGCATATTCCTCTGGCTTATGGATACAAAGTAACAACGTATTTTATTACAAATCAACCAGTCCTTCACCGGGGAGTTACATAAATAGCACTGTGTGCGCTTAAAGAATATCCTTATTGGAGCTCCAGCGGTATACGGTTACTTGGACGGTAATACAAATAACGTCACAGTTTACTGGACTTTTGTACTGCAGTATTTGGTATGTTTTAAAGTTTTTATATATTATGCTGTGCATTATTAAGAAAATTGATAATTAAATAAAAAACACAATTTTTAATCAAACACAATATATATATATATATATATATATGCGCTTCCTTGTGATATATTTTTATATATTATATGCTTTTAGTGTTTGGTGAAGATGTCTGAAAAGCACAAGTACGGTTTTGTAACTGTTTATTTGTAAGTTTTGTAATGTTTTATGTTGTTCTGTTCTTGAAAAGCAATAAAAAAAACACTTGATAAAAAAAAACATGCAATCTCGTTAACGATTTTCTTTGAACTACCCGGCAGATATAGTGCAATACACAAGATATATCTTAAAGATCTTGCAAAAGATGTAAAGAGTGGCCACATCCAGGAGCATGCTGTCACTAACGATAGCTTCAGATCTTCCCTGTAGAAGGGAAGATCAGAACATCCAACCAACGACCTGCGGGACTACGCATAATTATTGCCATTGTTCATAGACAATGAATGATCTGCACTATTATGAATGATGTCGTTCCGATCAGTCGAAAATGGCCAAATCACTCATAATATCGTTTAGTGTAAGGGCACCTTTAGACAGTGCACTTGGGGGTCAGAGGAGATGGTTTTTTGCTGTCAAAAGTGCCAGGCCATCCAGGAAGAGAGACAGAGACAGTTTCAGATATGAGTGAGGGGGAGAGGTCAGGGGAAGAAAGGTAGTTATGAGTAACATCGGCATAGAGATGACAATGGATGTCAAAAGAGATGATCTCACCTGAAGAGAACATATGGAGGAAGAATAGGAAAAGTCCAAGAACAGAACCTTGGCGGACACCTACTGTTAGTGGAAGTTGGAGGGAAGTGGAGTCATGAAAGAAGACATAGAAGGAGCGGTCAGAGAATTAGGAAGACAGCCAGAAGAGAGCAGTATCATGCAGACAGAGGCAGTGAAGGGTTTGCAGGAGTAGAAGGTGGTCCAGTGTCAAAAGCATTTATGAGAAAGTGGTCAGGAGATGCCAATGGGCACAAATATAAAGCCTGCCTTTTGGGAATCCAATACTTTGCATGCGTTTAGCTACTTTACGCATCTAAACCTGGTGCATTGGGTGCAATAAGTAATGGGCACCTGTGGCACTATTACCCATTTGAAGAACAAGTGGATATTGCTAGGTGGCCATTACTTGAGAGAGAGAGAAAGAGATTTTTATTTTTTCTTTAAAAAGCACTAATACACAGCACTCACCTATTCCTAGATTTGAAGTGCATCACAGTATGTGTCCACATTGTTTAAATAGAAATCACTGGGGTTCTGCACTCACTATATTAACTCACAGTAACAACAGTGGAGTATTAGTGTGACCATCGGGTTCTTGGTCACCTCCCTGACTAGGGCCCTTCTCCCTCAATCGCTCAGTTTAGACATCCAGCCAGCACTAGGAAGAGCCCTGGTGGTTCCAAACTACTTCCATTTACGGATGATGGAGGCCACTGTGCTCATTGGGACCTTCAAAGCAGCAGATATTTTTCTGTACACTTCCCCAGATTTGTGCCTCGAGACAATCCTGTCTCGGAGGTCTACATACAATTCCTTTGACTTCATGCCTGGTTTGTGCTCAGACATACACTGTCAAGTGTGGGACCTTATATAAACAGGTGTGTGCCTTTCCGAATCATGTCCAATCAACTGAATTTAACACAAGTGGACTCCAATTAAGCTGCAAGAACATCTCAAGGATGATCAGTGGAAACAGGATGCACCCGAGCTCAATTTTGAGCTTAATGGCAAAGGCTGTGAATACTTATGTACATGTGATTCTCCAGACTGGACTACTATAATCTCCTCCTGACTGGCATTCCTGACAAATACCTCTCTCCACATTAATCTATCCTCAATGCTGCTGCCCGGCTCATTTTCCTCACCAAACGCACTACGTCCACCTCTCTTCTCCTACAAGACCTTCACTGGCTTCCCTTCCCTTTCAGATCCATTTTAAACTTCTCACACTCGCTTACAAAGCCCTCACCCACTCCTCTCCCATTTACATCTCTGACCTTATCTCCCCTTACACTCCCACCCGTCCTCTTCGCTCTGCTAATGCACGCCAACTCTCCTGCCTACTGATTACTTCCTCCCACTCCTACCTCCAAGGTTTTTCACGTGCTGCTCCAATTCTCTGGAATGCCCTACCTCTCCCCCTCAGACTCTCCACAAAACTTTGAACGGGCTCTCAAGACCCACTTCTTCACCAAACCCAGCCAAATCTCATCCTAACCCTCTGTTCAACGCTCTCTATGTACCCCGTCTGTGTCACCCCTGTCTGTCTACCCCTCCCCTTTAGAATGTAAGCTCTCAAGAGCAGGGCCCTCTTCCCTCATGTGCTTATCCTTTCTCTTACTTTAATAATCTTCAACTGCATCAACTCCAGCAGTCTTCTGCCACCTGATGCTTATTCCAGTGTCATCTGCTGATGTAGCTATGTTTATTTACCCTGTATTGTCCTATATTGTCTAGTGTTAACTCTAGGCTATTTTAGCAGGGCGCCGCGCCCGATTTTTTAAAGGCAAAATCCACCCTGCCCCTTTTGCGGCGCCCTGCTAGAACAGCCGCCCGCTTCCTGCCCTCCCAGCACGTAAAGATGCCGTGCGCATGCGCACGGCATCCATTCACGCTATGGGGGAGAGCTGGGGGAAGCCCAGCACCAACGGAGGTGCTGGGCACGCCCACAACAGTGACGTCGACGGCCACAGATGCCTCCTACAGTAACGTCTGTGGGCCACACCGCCCATTAAATGACGTTAGCATGGCCATGCCCCGTTTCGGGGGGGTGCGCCAATTTGCCACCGGAGTCCAGCGCCCTGCCCCATATTAATCCTAGAAGGAACACTATTGTCTTCAACTGTAAGTTGCTGTTTTCCTGTTTTGATTATTTGTTTATGTACTCTGTAATTGGGCGCTGCGGAACCCTTCTGGCGCCATATAAATAAAGAATAATAATAATAAATAAAAAATTTGATTTCTTAGTTTTTTTTATTGTTAAAAAATTAGCAAAAACTAAAAAAAAAAAAAAATTGTCATTATGGGGTATTGTGCTGAATTTTGAGGACAAAAATGAATTTATTTCATTTTGGAATAAGGCTGTAACATAACAAAATGTGAAAATAGTGTAGCGCTGTGAATACTTTCCGGATGCACTGTACACGTCAGTTTTCAGGTGATATTCTCTAAAAAGCTCATGGATTAAATGATATAGGAGATGTAAATTGAGGTATTGTGATGGATGGTAAAGTGCTTTTTGACCGTGCAGATGGGAGCTAAAAGTGTTTTAATCATTTTACAAGTGTTTCTGAAAACCCAGAAAAATAACTTGACATTTTTCTTGACCCCAAAATACTGTAAAAACTTTAATTTGCAGAAAAACACTTGGTGGCTATCATTTATTATGTACACAGTGAATTATTTTACACCTCTAAGTACATCCAATACTTTGCTTATAGCCACTAACTTCCTTCTAATACTGTTCTGCTATCTTATTTTGGGAAGGAGCGGGGTCCAGGGTGATTTTATGCAGTTCCCCTATGTCATGCACAGTAGAATTAATGTGCTATTTTACCACACTACTCACAAACAGCCACTGACTACGAGAATCGTGAGAGTGCGCTTAATGAATATTAGTTGCGATGTACGTTATTTTTAGAGTGAATTTGCGCTTCAAAACTTCTTCAGAACTGAACTGGCCCCCATAGCCTCAGTCTAACCAGCACACAACAACTGCTGGATGGTTCTACAGATGTCTAGTTTAGATCACAGACTTGCAGTGCATGCTGAGACTTGTAGTACCACCACATATTACATCCCTCTAATCTTAATAAGAGGACAATAATTAGAAAAACCATCAACATTTTGCCTTTAACAAAACTAAAAGGCAAATTCTACGTTCAATGTCAATAGCAGGCATTGTGCTCAGACTTAGCTTTATATGCATAATAATCAGGGACAGGCAGTGGGAACTGGAGCACAAAGCAGCAAACACTGGTGTTACTACACATACTCTGGAACTGCCCCATTAATAATGTACATAATGGGTTAATGAGCCTGCCTCGCTTTCCACCTGATCCTACACATCCTCCCTCAGCCAACCACAACATGGCGTCCAATAACATCCGGGTGCTTGGGGCACAACCATTTACACTGAGCCACAGAGGGGTGCTCTTTTTATCTATAATAGACCACGCTTGTGACCTACCAAGCTAATATATCTTATTGGGATTACATCTACTACATCAATAATCAGCAGCCTTCAACACGCCCTGGAACACGGGGGTATGTGCCGGCGGTGCTACAGAAATGGGCATACACATACCCCCCACAAGAAAATGGTACAGTCTGATGAAGGTGACCTTGATTAAGGCTCTTTAAACACGAAGTATGTCAGCTGCTGATGCTGAGTGTGTGTACTGCATGTTCCCATAGTGCCCTGAGCAGCCAGTCACCTCCAGCACCACATGATCACACACTGCCAGGCATAGGCTGACAAGGCATGCTGGGACTTGTAGTTACAAACAGAGACCTCTTACAGCTGAATTGTCAGTGATGCAGCCTGTGTTCCTGTCTTACTACACAGGCCTGAGACATAATAATACATAGTGACTTCAAAGTGAAGTGATCTGTCTCAGCACTACAGAGGGTTTAGCCGATTTCTTCTTTTCTTGGATTGCCAATAAATAAGCATGTACTATGTACATAAGGATGCTCTATGACTGTATATAAGGATGCACAATGCATATAAAGACGCACTATGTATACAGAAGTAATGAATGTTTACAGTCTGCCAGCCTTGCACCATGCAGCACATTACCAGGGGTATCGGTGCGCTTTCACAGCTCCCCAGCGGCAGAGGTCGCTGCAGGGAGCTGATCCGGTCCGGCATTCCGGAATTTAGTCCGGTCCGGTTTTCACCTAATCCCCATTACCAGGCAGATCATACACTGTGAGGCCAGGGAGTTATAGACTGGATACATATCAGCCTCACTCACCACTGACTGCAAGTGCTGCAGCAGGTTACATACTGTATGAGCTGAGTGACATTGCAATGCCCGGCGGTGTGCTCTGCTGTGCACACCAAGGACAAGCTGCCGTGTTTGCCAGGGTGACCACAGCCAGCAGCAGGCATGTCACAGGGATAGGCAGGAGTGCAGTGCACAAGGGCATAGTGTGTGTGTATGTACAGCAGCCTTCCCTCCAAGGACAATAGTTTCCGCTCCGGGAAGGAAACACAACAGTGAGCCGACAGGGACAGGACATGGCAGCAGCAGTGTGTCTCAGCATAACCAGGGGGCAGCACTGCCTGTGACAGGATCTCTGCTTGCTGCACTAGCCAAGTATCCAGGAGCTCTACACTTCCTATACTGTACCTTCACTACTTGTACTGTATATACACCAGACACCGCATGCAGCACAGCAGCCCTCTGCCAGCATCCTGTAACTCAGGATCAGCCTCTGTGCTATACAGCCCCGGTGACAGCACTATGCCCAGCACACAGACCCTGCCACACTGCCACTCACTCAGCGCACATCCTGCACATCACTGGCTACATGAGCCGACACTCTGCACAGCTAGTACACATGGACTGTCTATAGGTCATGCTCTTCACTTATCTATGCTGCAGCACTGAGTGCATATTATGCAACATACAAGGCGCAGGTCATGCTCCGCACTCCCCTATACAGCAGCAGCACACAGATGAAGTAAGGCACAGTACCATTACCGCAGCAGGGCGCCGGCCTCTTGTCCGGGCAGTGAGCGGGGGCAGGGGGGCTCTGCACATCGGGCTCCTCCGTCTTGCTGACCATGTCCTCTGCCTGTGCTGGGGGCGGATCGCGCTGCTGGAAGGACAGAGCCGGCGGCCGCTCTCCTCCTCGCACTGACTGCTGCTGACACACGTGGTGCGGCTGTAACCTCTGCCACCCGACCTTCCCGAGCACACTCCGCCACGGACGGCAGCCGCCGAGGGACAATGTCTGCTGCTGAGTCACCCAACGCCTTAAAGTGCTGGCGTCTCCCTCCAGCAGCTTCTGTCTGTGACTGTGTTCGTCGGTGACGCTGCTGCACTGACCACGCACACAGTCCCAAGAGACAGCCCACTGCCCTCATCCCCGGTCACACTCCATCTCCTAGTACAATATATAATACGTGATTGTACCATAATTAATTACTGACATCTACAAAGCTGTCAGTGTCAATGGTTTCTGGTCTTGGGGGAGATGTATCAAACCTCGGAGAGAGATAAAGTACCAACCAGTCACCTTTCATTTTTTAAACACAGCATGTAAAATTGACAGAAGCTGATTGGTTGATACTTTTATCTCGCACCAAGGGTTGATACGTCTCCCCCCTATCTAAAGTAATCATATTGGTGTCAGAGTAACAGCATCAGCTAGTTACATAGCTCCATTTTGCATTCAGTCCTAAAGGCAATACTAGGCTCCAGTTAATCCACTTTATTCTGTTCCGTATATGGCCGCATTCGGAGTGTGGATAGTTTGCTAATGGAATGCTAATGTGACATACGTACTGTAGGTCTTCAGGCAGATGCACTGTTTCTGTTTACAAATGCCATCATCACAACTAGTATTGGTACTCACACCTGCCCTATGCTGGGTGCAAGACATGCATTAGACATGCACAGAATAGGATGCAACTCTAGCTACATGCCCGCAACACTCCCATGAAACGGTTCTCTTCTGACGATGCTGAAGTTAGCTTCTTATTCGGCCAGCTTCTTATTCACTTCTTATTCGAACTCCAGCTTCTTATTCAGATCATTCAGTTTTGCAAGGGTTAATGAGTCTTGGGTAACAAATTTGACACCGGAAATCAACAGAGTAGGTTCCCTTACATATGACCCACTTGTATTTTGCCTGGCCCAACGCTGTTTTGGGCATGAAATACACTGGCAAAGTGGGCACACACACCATATTTTACCATTTTGAATAAGTAGCTGTAGTTTTGCAAGGGTTAACCAGTCTTGGGCCACAAATCTGACACCTGAAATAAACAGAGGGTGGTCACTTACATATGACGCAGTTGTATTTTGCTTGGCCCAACGCTGTTTTGGGCATGAAATACACTGGCAAAGTGGGCACACACACCATATTTTGCCATTTTGAATAAGTAGCTGTAGTTTAGCAAGGGTTAACTAGTCTTGGGCCACAAATTTGACCCCCAAAAACAACAGAGGGTGGTCACTTACATATGACGCAGTTGTATTTTGCTTGGCCCAACGCTGTTTTGGGCATGAAATACACTGGCAAAGTGGGCACACACACCATATTTTACCATTTTGAATAAGTAGCTGTAGTTTTGCAAGGGTTAACCAGTCTTGGGCCACAAATCTGACACCTGAAATCAACAGAGGGTGGTCACTTACATATGACACAGTTGTATTTTGCTTGGCCCAACGCTGTTTTGGGCATGAAATACACTGGCAAAGTGGGCACACACACAATATTTTACCATTTTGAATAAGTAGCTGTAGTTTAGCAAGGGATAACTAGTCTTGGGCCACAAATTTGACCCCCAAAAACAACAGAGGGTGGTCACTTGCATGTGACCCACTTGTATTTTGCTTGGCCCAATGCTGTTTTGGGCATGAAATACACTGGCAAAGTGGGCACACACACCATATTTTACCATTTTGAATAAGTAGCTGTCGTTTTGCAAGGGTTAACCAGTCTTGGGCCACAAATCTGACACCTGAAATCAACAGAGGGTGGTCACTTACATATGACGCAGTTGTATTTTGCTTGGCCCAACGCTGTTTTGGGCATGAAATACACTGGCAAAGTGGGCACACACACCATATTTTACCATTTTGAATAAGTAGCTGTAGTTTAGCAAGGGTTAACTAGTCTTGGGCCACATATTTGACCCCCAAAAACAACAGAGGGTGGTCACTTACATATGACGCAGTTGTATTTTGCTTGGCCCAACGCTGTTTTGGGCATGAAATACACTGGCAAAGTGGGCACACACACCATATTTTACCATTTTGAATAAGTAGCTGTCGTTTTGCAAGGGTTAACCAGTCTTGGGCCACAAATCTGACACCTGAAATCAACAGAGGGTGGTCACTTACATATGACGCAGTTGTATTTTGCTTGGCCCAACGCTGTTTTGGGCATGAAATACACTGGCAAAGTGGGCACACACACCATATTTTACCATTTTGAATAAGTAGCTGTAGTTTAGCAAGGGTTAACTAGTCTTGGGCCACATATTTGACCCCCAAAAACAACAGAGGGTGGTCACTTGCATGTGACCCACTTGTATTTTGCTTGGCCCAACGCTGTTTTGGGCATGAAATACACTAGCAAAGTGGGCACACACACCATATTTTACCATTTTGAATAAGTAGCTGTAGTTTTGCAAGGGTTAACCAGTCTTGGGCCACAAATCTGACACCTGAAATCAACAGAGAGTGGTCACTTACATATGACGCAGTTGTATTTTGCTTGGCCCAACGCTGTTTTGGGCATGAAATACACTGGCAAAGTGGGCACACACACCATGAAGATGAATGCAGTTTATACCACAAGCAATTCATTTCAGGTGTCAAATTTGTGGCCCAAGACTAGTTAACCCTTGCTAAACTACAGCTACTTATTCAAAATGGCAAAATATGGTGTGTGTGCCCACTTTGCCAGTGTATTTCATGCCCAAAACAGCGTTGGGCCAAGCAAAATACAACTGCGTCATATGTAAGTGACCACCCTCTGTTGATTTCAGGTGTCAGATTTGTGGCCCAAGACTGGTTAACCCTTGCAAAACTACAGCTACTTATTCAAAATGGTAAAATATGGTGTGTGTGCCCACTTTGCCAGTGTATTTCATGCCCAAAACAGCGTTGGGCCAAGCAAAATACAAGTGGGTCACATGCAAATGACCACCCTCTGTTGTTTTTGGGGGTCAAATTTGTGGCCCAAGACTAGTTAACCCTTGCTAAACTACAGCTACTTATTCAAAATGGCAAAATATGGTGTGTGTGCCCACTTTGCCAGTGTATTTCATGCCCAAAACAGCGTTGGGCCAAGCAAAATACAACTGCGTCATATGTAAGTGACCACCCTCTGTTGATTTCAGGTGTCAGATTTGTGGCCCAAGACTGGTTAACCCTTGCAAAACTACAACTACTTATTCAAAATGGTAAAATATGGTGTGTGTGCCCACTTTGCCAGTGTATTTCATGCCCAAAACAGCGTTGGGCCAGGCAAAGTACATCTGCGTCATATGTAAGTGACCACCCTCTGTTGTTTTTGGGGGTAAAATTTGTGGCCCAAGACTAGTTAACCCTTGCAAAACTACAGCTACTTATTCAAAATGGTAAAATATGGTGTGTGTGCCCACTTTGCCAGTGTATTTCATGCCCAAAACAGCGTTGGGCCAAGCAAAATACAAGTGGGTCACATGCAAATGACCACCCTCTGTTGTTTTTGGGGGTCAAATTTGTGGCCCAAGACTAGTTAACCCTTGCTAAACTACAGCTACTTATTCAAAATGGCAAAATATGGTGTGTGTGCCCACTTTGCCAGTGTATTTCATGCCCAAAACAGCGTTGGGCCAAGCAAAATACAACTGCGTCATATGTAAGTGACCACCCTCTGTTGATTTCAGGTGTCAGATTTGTGGCCCAAGACTGGTTAACCCTTGCAAAACTACAACTACTTATTCAAAATGGTAAAATATGGTGTGTGTGCCCACTTTGCCAGTGTATTTCATGCCCAAAACAGCATTGGGCCAAGCAAAATACAAGTGGGTCACATGCAAGTGACCACCCTCTGTTGTTTTTGGGGGTCAAATTTGTGGCCCAAGACTAGTTAACCCTTGCTAAACTACAGCTACTTATTCAAAATGGTAAAATATTGTGTGTGTGCCCACTTTGCCAGTGTATTTCATGCCCAAAACAGCATTGGGCCAAGCAAAATACAACTGCGTCATATGTAAGTGACCACCCTCTGTTGATTTCAGGTGTCAGATTTGTGGCCCAAGACTGGTTAACCCTTGCTAAACTACAGCTACTTATTCAAAATGGTAAAATATGGTGTGTGTGCCCACTTTGCCAGTGTATTTCATGCCCAAAACAGCATTGGGCCAGGCAAAATACAAGTGGGTCATATGCAAGGGACCCTACTCTGTTGATTTCCGGTGTCAAATTTGTTACCCAAGACTCATTAACCCTTGCAAAACTGAATGATCTGAATAAGAAGCGGGAGTTCGAATAAGAAGTGAATAAGAAGCTAGAGCTTGAATAAGAAGTGAATAAGAAGCTGGCCGAATAAGAAGCTAACTTCAGCATCGTTCTCTTCTGTGCAATCTCTCAGTTTACACCCAGAAACTCCCATTTCACATAATGGACATCAATCAGTATATTACAGTCAAACCTCTGAAAATACAGTTTTTCGGAGGTTTGCCCGCTTGCTGCATATGCACCAAGCTCCAGAATGCCATACATTCCGGAGCCTGGACCCGGTGAGTAACACCATTTGTAGATTCTATTTGCATTTCCCCCTGAGAGGGATCCTATCACCTCCCAGCTTTCCCTGTGACGTGTGCATCATATGACTCATGCGCAGATGGACTCCAGGGTCCTGAACCCAGAAGTCTCCACACCGCATAGAACAGTTCTCTTCGGTGTAAGTGCTCTTTGCTAAAATGTTCATGCATATTGCGTTTATAAATGCAGATATGCATAGGCGGATCTAAGGGGGGGGGCACTCGGGCCCGTGCCCCCCCCCCCCCCCCTCCCCCTGTCATTTTTGGCTTCTTTTTTTTTTTTCAAAAGGAGAACAGCAGCAGCACTACTGCTATTTCCGTCAGTCAGATTTGATAAAAGAGCCGGCAGGCACTAGGACCCGCCGCTGCTCTAACAGCAAGCCCGTGTGGTAACCAATGGGGATGCTGGAGCTGCAGCTCCAGCCTCCCCCTGCTCACACTGCAACCTACCTCCCCCACTGCCAGCCAGCCAGCCAGAGTCCAGCCCAGGCGCGGGGTTCAAATGCCAGCATCGAGTAAGACTGTTACTTATGACAGCACAGAAGGCTTCATTAACCCTCACTGCACCGCACAGTTTCCCAGCGCTTCCTCCTCCACTTCCTTTACCACCATGCTAGGTGCAGTCAAACTCAGCTCAGCTTTGAGAAGGCGGCCCGTGTGATTGTACCAGGGCTGTCCTGCAGAAGTCTTATGCTGCTTGTTGGAGATCCAGCTGGCTGCTTCTGCTAATCAAAGATGGGCAATTCATGTCCTGCAGTCTGAGTCTCAGTGCAGTGCCCAAAACAAGGTATGCTGCACCTGCCACCACCAACTAAAAACTATAATAATTATATTGTGCTGGGGTGCCTTCCAGGCTCCCATAACTAATGGAACAGGTGACCAACATTTCAAGGCCCAATCAGCCTTTTCATCAGGGTGAAACATTGGCAATAAACCAGGATGCTGTCCTACAGCCAATCATAACCTGATGGCGTATTCTGTGAGGCCACGCCCCCCTGTGATACCACTCCTCTTATCTGGGAGCACGCGTGCCTTAGGTGCATGTAAATATAACTATTACCGTTTCCCTATTATGGTGCCCCCCCTTTCATTTTCTTCTGGATCCGCCTCGGGAGATATGCATGCGATGAGTGGTGGGATGCATTACACGTATTGCATCCTGCCGAGTGAGAGAAGCGGCTGAGATGGGTTCCATCTCAGATTTGCCAGGAGATATGCAAAGATGGGTATGTTCTCTACAGTGCATGCACAGTTAGCCACAATTCACTAGATTCAGCTGCATACTTAGCTGCGTGTGACTCCAAATCAGACTCACTGTATGCAATTATACTGGTATCCGGTCTATAGATCTGCACTAAAAAGGTCTACAGTCAATAGGTCGACCACTGATGCATTAGGTTGATAGGGACAAAAGGTCGACATGGTCAAAAGGCCGACATGTAAAAGGTAGACAGTTAAAAAGGTCAAAAGGACCAAATGGTCGACATGACAATGGTAGACACAAGATTTTATTTTCTTTTTTTCAACTTTTTCATACTTTACCATGCACAAGGACTACGATTGGGAATAGTAACCTTGCCCATGCGAGGAGACGTGGTACACTAATGGGGATGGTTTGTGGCAGAAAAGTGACAAAACACCCCCCAAAAATTAAATTGTGTCTACCTTTTTTGTTGACCATTTCCATGTCGACTTTTGACCCTGTCCATCTCTTCTACTGTACCTATTCTATGTAGATCTTTTGACTCTGTCGACCTTTTGACCCTGTCGACCTAATGCATGTCTACCATTTGTGGTAGATCTATGCTCTAGGCCTCACACAAATCATTCCATCTTCTGCACATCAAAGTGGTCTCGATCTTTTCTATCAGATTGGATTAGAAATCTCAGTCCAAAAAATAAACCCAGTCACGTGGTCAGACCACCACTCAATTCCGATCTCAGTTGCAATCCCTTGAAATAGAACCTTGACCATGAAGTTAACTAGGTATCATCTAAGGAGGGGTATGACTCCCCAGGCAGCAAACCTGGATATTTCTGTGGTAATGGGGGCCTGTGAAGATCCTTGTTCCGTTACTATAACAGGGATGTGATAGCTGCAATGGATATTATCACTCCTGTACATATATGACCCTGCATATCACACTGTCAAGCCCCTTGGATTGAAAACAGTGTTAGTGAACACAAGAAAAGGGGTCATATACCTGAAAGATAATAGAAGAAAACGAACCTGGTAGAGGATAAGTTAAAACTAGAGATGAGCGGGTTCGGATTTAACACCAGAATTAGCGCCAGTTCGGTTTTATCTGGATTTTTTTCTATTGGCTATCCAAAACACGTGACATCCGTGAGCCAATAAGATGACGTTTTGAGAACCAAATAAATCCGAGTAAAACTGAACCCGCTCATCTCTAGTTAAAACTAATCAAACATACCGGAGAATATTGATCCACCATAACCCATAAAAAACAAAGTTCCTGTCAAATGAGATCACTGCAGAAAACAATTGGCCAGCTTAGCTTTTCCGTACAGTGGAGATGCTAAGCAAACCAGCATGTATACAACCTGATGAACCCCTTTGGCGTATACTCATCTTCACCAATGCCACTTCAATGTGGTGTCCAACTGGGTTCCATACTATCTCCCATGCTTTATGCAGTGTACATGCTACCACTGGGTGAAATAATTAGATGCCATGGCCTGATCTACCACTGCTATGCAGATGATACACAACTGTACCTGTCCTTTGCTCTGGGTACTGAGAACCCAATAACACCCCTAAATGTCTGTCTAGCTGAGCTCCATGAATGGATGAGTGCCAATTGGCTGCAACTGAACCCCGATAAAACAGAGGTCCTTATGATAGATCAGAGGACGACTGCAGCATAGCCAACCAACTGGACTTCCGCTTGTGGGTTTAGAATTACAAAACACTGAATATGTGTGGAATCTTGGTGTTGTCCTGGATAGTGGCTTGACACTTAAACATCAAGTATAAGCCACGATCAAATCCTAATGTTTTTGTTTTTTTTTTCATTTAAGGGAACATAGGGCCTAATTCAGATCTGATTGCAGCAGCAAATTTGTTAGCTAATGTGCACTGCAGGGAGGGGGGGGGCAGATATAACATGTGCAGAGAGAGTTAGATTTGGGTGGGTTATTTTGTTTCTGTGCAGGGTAAATACTGGCTGCTTTATTCTTACACTGCAATTTAGATTTCAGTTTGATCACACCCCACCCAAATTTATCTCTCTCTACACATGTTATATCTGCCTCCCCTGCAGTGCACATGGGCCCTCATTCCGAGTTGTTCGCGCGCTAGCTGCTTTTAGCAGCATTGCACATGCTAAGCCGCCACCCTCTGGGAGTGTATGTTAGCTTAGCAGAATTCTGAACCAAAGATTAGCAGAATTGCGAATAGAAATTTCTTAGCAGTTTCTGAGTAGCTCGAGACTTACTCCTACATTGCGATCAGTTCAGTCAGTTTCGTTCCTGGTTTGACGTCACAAACACACCCAGTGTTCGCCCAGACACTCCCGCGTTTCTCCAGACACTTCCGCGTTTTCCCAGAAACGCCAGCGTTTTTTCGCACACTCCCAGAAAACGTCCAGTTTCCGCCCAGAAACACCCACTTCCTGTCAATCACAGTACGATCACCAGAACAATGAAAAAGCTTTGTTATGCCGTGAGTAAAATACCTAACTTTTGTGTAAAATAACTAAGCGCATGCGCTCTGCGAACTATGCGCATGCGCAGTAAGCGACTAATCGCAATATAGCGAAAATCGTCAACGAGCGAACAACTCGGAATGACCCCCAGGGGGGGTAATTCCAAGTTGATCGCAGCAGGACATTTTTTAGGAATTGGGCAAAACCATGTGCACTTCAGGGGGGGCAGATATAACATGTGCAGAAAGAGTTAGATTTGGGTGTGGTGTGTTCAATCTGCAATCTAATTTGCAGTGTAAAAATAAAGCAGCCAGTATTTACCCTGCACAGAAATAAAATAACCCACCCAAATCTAACTCTCTCTGCACATGTTATATCTGCCCCCCTGCAGTGCACATGGTTTTGCCCAATAGCTAACAAATTTGCTGCTGTGATCAGATCTGAATTAGGCCCATAACCAAAATCAAGCATTTAATTCTCTCAGAAGATTTACCTAAAGTCATATTGTACAAGCATTTGTATTATCACGCCTATTCAAACTGCAGTGCCCTCTACATGGGTCTCCCAGCAAAAGAACTGCACCTCTTGGAGTGCTTTTGCACCCACCGAGTAGCTCCCTGCCAGCGCAGCTCCTGCGTGCTGGCAGGGTGCTAACCGCAGCTTCTTGGGTCACATCGGCTGCGTATGACATCACGCAGCCACTGCGGCCCGCCCCCCGTAACGTTCCGGACAACGCAGGTGCCCTGCCAACGGTGTTCTAACGCCATTGGCACGCCCCCTCCTGCCCCACGACTACCTCTGCCTGTCAATCAGGCAGAGGCAATCGCAGCCCTGAGATGCTTTTAGCATCTCACTGAGCTCCCGGGGTGCGCACACGTAGTGTGCCTGCTGCATGGGCACACTCCACAGAGGAATTCAGACTGCGATCGCTGCTGCTGCAGCAATCCAGTCTGAATTACCCCCTATATGACAAGGGTCCAAGGTACCTGAAGCAGCTTTTGATCCCGTACTATCTTGCTCAATTACTGCGATCTGTAGATGAAGGACTATTAGCAGTACCAAGAATCTCCCTGAATGCATCTGGGGGTCGAGGTTTCAGCTTTGTGGTTCCAACTTTATGAAACTCGCTTCCTTACACAGTTCAAAAAAGCCTCCATTCTAGAATCCTTCAAAAATGAACTAAAGACTAAAGACTTATCTGTTTATTTAAGCATTTCACTAATGGACATTGGCCCTCATTCCGAGTTGTTCGCTCGCTAGCTGCTTTTAGCAGCATTGCACACGCTAAGCCGCCACCCTCTGGGAGTGTATCTTAGCATAGCAGAATTGCGAACAAAAGATTAGCAGAATTGCGAATAGAAAATTCTTAGCAGTTTCTGAGTAGCTCGAGACTTACTCCTACATTGCGGTCAGTTCAGTCAGTTTCGTTCCTGGTTTGACGTCACAAACACACCCAGCGTTCGCCCAGACACTCCCCCGTTTCTCCAGCCACTCCCGCGTTTTTCCCTGAAACGCCTGCGTTTTTCCCCACACTCCCAGAAAACGGTCAGTTTCCGCCCAGAAACACCCACTTCCTGTCAATCACTCACCGATCAGCAGAACGATGAAAAAGCTTCATTATGCCGTGAGTAAAATACCTAACTTTTGTGTAAAATAACTAAGCGCATGCGCAGTAAGCGACTAATCGCAGTATAGCGAAAATCGTCAACGAGCGAACAACTCGGAATGACCCCTATTGTCAAGCTTGTTGTGTATTTTGTGCTGTAAAGGCAAATGTAAAGTCCTATTGGGAAAAAAGTGCTATATAAATAACTATTATTATTATTATTATTATTATTATGGCCATAAAAAAAAAAAAAAGATTGAAAGAGCTGTCCACAATAAAGGGTTTTTTATTTTAAAAAAGATAAAATCATCAAAATCACATATAACCATAGAGTAATTTTCAATACCTACAATCTAAATAAAAGAATTATCTGATACTTCTGATGAAACAGCCACAGATACTAGGCTGAGAAACGCGTCAAGAGTGCCCCTTGCTTGTGCGGAAACGAGTTATCAAAGCAGCATACGAGTCTCCCCATGCCGGTGAAGCACCTGTGTGATCCCGTGAGATGAGAACAGCGCGCAGTCGCTAGCCAGTGACGTGCGGTGGGGTGAGGCAGGTGAGACAGAGCCTTTCCTGTCATACTTACGTTTAAACCAGAGTTTTGACTGAATAAAGTATATGAAAGATCCTAATAATTTGTTTGAAATATCTTCTTTGCATTATTCTAATAATGTTTATAGCCCAAACTCTGGAGTAAAACGTCTATGGCAGGTGAGGCAGTGCCTCACCTGCTTATCTTTCCGTACATCCCTGAACAAAACTCACCAGATTTCCAGGAGTTTATGATGCTGCACCTGTGTATAATGCCCAGATGTACGCTTTGGCTCATATGTTGCATGTAAATCTGGCTCTGGGGTTAGCCAGTGTCTCCTGAGCCATTTAGCTCACCGCACGTCCCTGTCGCTAGCAGATACCGCCGGAGATAACCAGCCCGAGGGGCTGCAGCAATACAAGCTGTGTGTGCGGTTTTGACACGGAGAGGCGGCCCGCGAGATCCCTAGCACAAGTGGAGCAGCTGAGTGCTACACGGGACAGGGACGGACGCCTGGTGGGAGGTGTAGCCACGGACAGCATTGGTGAGATTAGCCGTGTACACGGCCTCTAAATTACAGCCTGAGCGATCACGAATTATAACTGTGGGGCATGCTTACAATACACTAGGAGTTCAATTGCATATGCTAATCTCAAGTACCAGACGGGGACGCCCGTTAGAACTCTCTATTCTAACTGGTCTCAGTATTTTCCAGACAGGAGACCTAATCACTGGCAGTTTGCAATGATATAAATTACAAATATAGCGTGCATAAATCAGTAACACTGGTACTAACACAAAAACGTATCATTGTCCCAGCGGGAGGATAATAGTAACCTTTGAATATTATCAAATGTGGTGACTTTATTTCTCCAGATATGTCTGGGACTGTAAATTATCAGTGAATATATTCATTAATTTCCAGAAAGCCGTATAAAGGAGTGATAAGTGCTAGATCTAAATGCATATTGTGGAGAAATTTGTATTATACTTGGAATGATACATTTGTTTCATTTGGAATAGAGTGTGTCGATATATTGAAAGTGTATCCACTGTGCACAGCTGTGATATTAATAGGTATCACTAGAAAAGCAATGATGGTCTTTGAAATGCTTTGATGTCCATTTGATATAGATATCTTTTATTTAGATTGTAGATATTGATAATTACTATATGGTTATATGTGATTTTGATGATTTTATCTTTTTTAAAATAAAAATCCCTTTATTGTGGACAGCGCTTTCAATCTTATGTTTTTTTGTTATACTATAAATTGGGACTCAACTACCCAATGGGGGTAATTCCAAGTTGATCGCAGCAGGAAATTTTTTAGCAGTTGGGCAAAACTGAGCACTGCAGGGGGGGGGGGGGGGGGGCAGATATAACATTTGCAGAGAGTTAGATTTGGGTGGGTTATTTTGTTTCTGTGCAGGGTAAATACTGGCTGCTTTATTTTTACACTGCAATTTAGATTGCAGATTGAACTCAACCCACCCAAATCTATCTCTCTCTGCACATGTTATATCTGCCTCCCCTCCAGTGCACATGGTTTTGCCCAACTGCTAACAAAGTTCCTGCTGCGATCAACTCAGAATTACCCCCAATATTTGAAAGCAGCAGTGCACAATTGAGGAGAGGTGAATATTGATTAGCTTTGGGAGCTGAACAACTGACACACATAAGAGCGTAGCGCTTTTTTATTCTTAGGTTTTATTTCTTATTGCGGCCATACACTGTGATCAGTGTCAGACTGGGGCATGAGGGGCCCACCGGGGAAATGCAACAGTAGGGGCCCATGCTTAGAGGTTTGTCTTGATAAATATATATAGTAAATACTACTGGTTCATGCATGATAATGTACCAGATTAATAACAACAATGCACTGTAGAATATACACTATAGTCCTGTGTAGTATAATATAACATATGCATAATGTATAATGTAAGTGCACAATCTGGAACATGATTCTAGAGCAGGGGTGGGGAACCTCCGGCCCGTGGGCCATATAAGGTCCGCAAAGCCGTTTGTTTTGGCCCACCTGCTGCTGCATGTCAGCGAGACACGCCGTCCCTCAGTCCAGCGGCGGCGTGTCTCAGCTGTCAGGGCAGGGAGGAGAGTGCAGCTATGTCCGGTGGCAGCGGCGGGTATGATCTCAAACCAGCCGCCGATTCGTGAGCCAATCAGAGCTTGCAGACCGGCAGCCAATCAGGAGCTGCCGCTGCCGGCCCGCGAGCTCTGATTGGCTCACGAACCAGCGGCTAATTTGAGGCCCTACACACCGCGGCCCGACATAGCTGCGCTCTCCTCCCTGCCCTGACACACGCCGCCGCCAGACAGCACTAAGGGGCACGGGAGGTGCACGCTGCGTTCTCCTCCCCTCAAACACAGCAGCAGCAGAAGCAGCAGTGGTGAGCAGCACAGTGGGGTGGGGGGCATGTGTGTGGGGTGATAAATATCTGGCACTGTGGAGCATTGTGTATCTGGCACTGTTGGGCAATGTGTATCTGGCACTGTGGGGCATTTGTGTATCTGGCACTGTGAGACATTTGTGTATCTGGCACTGTGAGACATTTCTGTATCTGGCACTGTGGAGCATTGTGTATCTGGCACTGTGGGGCATTTGTGTATATGGTACTGTGGGGCATTTGTGTATCTGGCACTGTGGGGTATTTGTGTATCTGGTACTGTGGGGCATTTGTGTATCTAACACTGTGGCAGCATATGTGTATCTGGCACTGCACTGGCATATGTGTATTTGGCACTGCACTGTCATATGTGGCACTGCACTATTGGGGGCATATGTGTATCATGTCCCATTTTAATTGGCTACACCCATTTTTTGGTGTACGCGCACCCAGTACCACTAAGGGGCATAACTACTGGTGGAATAACTACTGGGGGGAAGGGTCATTTTTAAGTTAATCATTTTTGCATGGCCCCCGAAGGATTTTATAAATATCGAAATGGCCCTTGGTAGAAGAAAGGTTCCCCACCCCTGTTCTAGAGGAAAGGCTGGGCCTCCCCAGATAGTGGGGCCCACAAGGGGTTTCCCTGTACCCCTGTGGGCCAGTTCGATCCTGACTGTGATATATCCAGGGTCGGACTGGACCACAGGGGTACAGGGGTGGGCCTTACTACCAGGTGGGTCCTTCCCTACCTCCAGATTGTGCACTTGAATTATATATTATACATGTGTTACATTATACTGCACAGGACTATGGTCTGTTTCGTACAGTGCATTTCTGTTATTAACCTGGTACATTAACATGCATGGACTAGCAGTATTTACTATATACAGTATATTTATCAAGGGTCCCAGACCATGTACTCACTAATGGTTTGCCAAGCCTCTAAGCAAGGGCCCCTACCACTGCATTCCCCCGGTGGGCCCTTTATGCCCCAGTCCGACACTGGATATATCTCACAGTATAAGACAGTATCTACTGGGTCAGGCTGTCAGATATTCGACGGGATGTAATGGAGCCCAAGATCGCCAGAGGTATGGGATTTCGGTCGATCTCTGGCTTTTATTTAAAGGGGCAATCACTTACAAGGCATGGTTTTGCCTTGTAAGTGATTGCCACTTTGAAAAAAAGTCAGACATTTTATCTCACAGTGTATGCCCAGCGTAATTGAATCTCTATGATATGGGAGCAATCCAGTTATCAATGAGCTCATTTATTTTAATGAAGATTCTATATGCAGCACATATGGTGAAAACCATATTCATATGAATAGGTCATTCATTGAAATAAATGAGAAAGCTCCAATATTTAGAGTAATTCCACTTTTTCAATACCCCCCAATCAATCAAATCACGACAATTTGCTTGATTATGACAGAAAATCACTATGTGGCAGAGACTTTCCACTGACATTTTCATGGATTTAAAACCAGTAAAAAAAAATCAATCTTTAGTAGATGCCCCAGTCCGACACTGGATATATCTCACAGTACAAGACAGTATCTACTGGGTCAGGCTGTCAGATATTCGACGGGATGTAATGGAGCCCAAGATCGCCAGAGGTATGGGACTTTGGCCGATCTCTGGCTTTTATTTAAAGGGGCAATCACTTTTACACAGAGGTTAAAGTACGCCTGAAATGTTAACATTTGTGAGGCACTTGGAACATTCAGCAATCCCTTGCATATCCCACAGTAATATTAAAGATCTATCACTACACCAATTTTAATTGTTTAATGCAAAGTAAATGTTATCCTGTTTATGCTCCTTCATCAGAGCATGACATTCCATGGATCTGCATATACTGTAACATACAACATACCTGAAAATAGTTAAACCGATCTTTTCAACTTGCAGTAAAATAATGGTTAAAGTTCCAAAGTACATCATTTTGTTTGCTGCAGGGTGCACTTTGAACAAGTTATTTTAGGTAAACGTTGCTAAACTTGTGGAGAGTTTTTTCATACCTGCCAACTCCTGCTCTTTTTGTTTGATCAATCTATCCACTATCCCCAACTGTCCAGCTTGAGAATAACATATTAATCTATATGAATCAGGGGCGTAAGTTCATACTGGGTGCCCGAAGGTGAAATAGATGGTGGTGCTCCCTCGTAGCCTGAACCCTTCTGCCTCTCCAGCCAGTCCCTGTCTCCCAAACAACTTTATTAATAAGACATTGAATGGAGACATAAGGGGGTATTCAATTGAAGTCGGAACTGCTGTCTTGTCAGAAAGACGTCAGTTTCCGACTTTTTTAGGTCGGATAGTGTTCCGACCTATTCAATCGGGCTGCAGGTCGGCAATTCCGACTTGTCGGAAAATACATGGATCGGCAGATTAGCCGCAAATCCACGTGTTTTGTCGGATTCATGGCCAAATCCAACAGGTTTTAGCCCTGTTTCCAACAATGTCAATCCGACTTTAAAAAAAAGTCGGATTGGCATTGTCGGGAACGGCCAAATCCTGTCAGATTTGGCAGAGAATTGAATACTGCATTGTCGGATTCTTTCCGTCGGAAAGGATCCGACATGCATTGAATACACCCCATAAGTGCGCAGCACATTATAATCACATTTGTGACAGTAAAAAAAATAAAAATAAATTAAAGTTATATTTTAATGTATTGTTTATTTGTGCACCACCTCGGACAATTCATTTCTTTTCCTCAATGCTTTTCATGTTATATATGTCTGTTGTAGCACCCCCCACTCTGATTCATTGATTATAATACATAGGAGGCCTTCTTCCATATTTGTTTAGTTGATATCCTGTGCGGCTGTTATAACATATCTCCTATAATATAATTTACACTTACTCTACAGCACTACATTCTACATCTATTTGCTTTGTATTATTATGAACTGATTTTATGGTGGAAGGTGACACAATGACCAAGCTATGCAAAAGAGCTTGCAATCTAAAGTTCCAAACAAAAAGGGTTAAAATAGTATATGCAATCTAATAAAGAAATATTCTTCCATGCAGATATCATGTTAATGCACAGGAACACCTGGTGCTTTACTAAAACCTGGCATTCCTCCAGATCATTCTCATGTGTCGTATGCATGATACCTTAGACTCTGAAAGAGGCAAAAACATTAGCAATGCACTCTCGAGCATGTTACTATAGAAACCTACAACAAGTTTGTTGCTAAGGACACTAACGCACCTCGCTCTCCTAAAATGAGGAATGTTCTCACTTTACTTGAGCTGCCTCTTGCTGCCCATCACGCTTTCCTCCATAGTATTGGAGACCCAACCTGGTTGGCAGGGCCGGTGCAAGGTCTCTCTGCACCCTAGGCAAAGCTTCAACCTGGTGCCCCCTAACATGCAACCCCCCTGCAGGAGGTGCATCAGGGCTATGAGAAGCGGTTGTGAGAGCGCCCCTTGGGAGCCATAGTTACATCCGCCTCTTTGTGCCTTCACATGACTTGATGTTACATGTGTTGGCACAGAGGAAGCACTGAGGCACCATGTGTTAGGCGCCGGGGTCCGCTCGTCGGTGCGGCCCGGCGCCTAGCAACCAGGGACGCCGTGCGCGTACAGCCGCCGGCTCCCTGGCAACGCTAGACGCCGGGCGCACGGAGCCGCTCTGACCTTAGCAACGGGGACGCCACGTTCAGCCGCGTTCCCCGTTGCTGGGTCTGTCCTGATTACCTCATGGTGTGCTGGCCGTGCAGCATGCAAGCTGCACGGCATTTCAGTTGATTACCCTGTCTGGATTTTGATTGGAGGGTTCCTGAATAAAGGCACCCTCAGGACTCCTTACAGACGCCGGTGATAGCTTCCTGTTTGCCTGTGTCTGCTACAGAGAGTTTCCAGTCCTGCTCAATCCGGTTGTTCCTGTCCTCAGAGATCCTGTACTCGGAAGTTTGTCATCTGTTCCTGGAGTCTGACCGAGCACCTTTAACATCTTGTGGTGTTCGTGAGTCGCGGCTCAGCCGTGTGTTGCGGCTTGTCCGCTTACTGTTTATTATTTAGTTTACTTGTGTTCTGGAGCTTTTGCGGAGGATTCCGCTCCCACAGATCCACTCTGGTATCCAGCGGTGCTGGATAGGAGTAACGGATCAGGGGATCTTTGGTTGTCCTTTTCCCTGGCGGCTAGTCCGCACATACCTTTGGTTTAAGTTAGTTAGCTTGTAACCCCTGGCCTGGTTGCTTAGTCAGAGGGCCCCTTGTTATCACCCTGTCTCGGACTTCCCCTTGTCTCCCTTTAAGACCTGCGGGGGCATCGGGGTTGGGCAGACATAATCCGCCCTTCGAACGCGGCTGCCATGGGCTCAAGCAACCATAGTCTCGCAGGGGATTTCTGATAACACGGGCGAGACAACGGAGTTAGGGTGCCAGGGGTTACTAGGCTCTCCTGCTCCCACAACCAGCTTATTTTCCCTGTACTCAGACCTCTGCCATAAGATCTCCTCCGGTCTGGAGTACAGGAATCATAACATTATCACCGGCCTGACAAAAGAAAAAATTTTAATTAACAGGAGTTAATTTTTTCACTTATTCAGTTGGGAGATTTTGTCGGCCTCATGAATCCCGCCGGTATTGGGCCAAATCCTGGCCAGCTTCTAGTTAGTCAGATTCAAGAACTTACTCAGATGGTTCAGGATCTGTCCCTCCGGGTGAGGTCACAGGAAGATCTGTTACGGACTTCCCCGAGGGTCATCCCTGAACCAAAAATGCATCTGCCTGACCGTTTTTCTGGGGATAGAAAACAGTTTTTTAATTTTAAAGAGTCTTGTAAACTTTATTTTCGTTTAAGACCAGTCTCCTCAGGTACGGAGGCTCAGCGGGTTGGAATTATTATTTCTCTGCTTCAGGGGGATCCTCAGACCTGGGCTTTTGGTTTAAAGACAGACGATCCGGCCTTATCGTCTGTAGACGCCTTTTTAAAATCTTTAGGGCTATTGTATGACGACCCTGATAGAGAGGCGTCCGCTGAGAGTCAGTTGCGTGCTCTTAGACAGGGTAGGAATCCCGCAGAGAATTATTGTACGGAGTTTCGCCGTTGGTCGAACGACTGTGGATGGAATGACCCAGCTCTGCGCAGTCAGTTTCGCCTCGGCTTATCTGAATCTATAAAAGACAGTCTCCTTCAGTATCCCGCTCCTGAGACTCTCGATAAACTCATGGAGCTCTCTATTAAGATAGATCGTCGGCTCAGAGAGCGGAGGGCTGAAAAAGGGGCATCTGTCGGGTCTACTCCTTGTGTGCTTTCCATTCCTGTAGACATGGAGGAGCCTATGCAGATAGGTCTCTCCAAACTGTCTCCTGAAGAAAGAACCAGGAGGCAAAATTCTGGTCTTTGTTTATACTGTGGAGGTAAGGGACATTTTGCCCGTAGTTGTCCGAACAAATCGGGAAACTTCCTGACCAAGTGAATTGTGAGGGGGTTCACTTTGGTCTGCAGCTCATCTCCTCAAATAACTCACTGTTAGTTCCTGCTAAAGTTTCCTTTGGCAGCCTCTGTTCCTCGGTCTCTGCTTTTGTGGACAGTGGAGCTGCAGGGAACTTTATGGATTTAACATGGGCCAAGGCCTTAGGTATTCCTCAGTTAACCTTGGGTAGGGGTGTCACCATGCATGGTTTAGATGGGAGTCCCTTGTCCAATGGGGTTATTTCTCTAGGTACACCTCCTGTTTTACTCTCGGTGGGAGCCCTGCATTCTGAAAAGATTGAGTTTTTCCTTACTCATTGTCCAGCAGTTCCTGTGGTTCTGGGTCACCCTTGGCTGGCCTTTCATAATCCCATCATTGATTGGCAGTCGGGGGAGATCTTACAATGGGGTACCATCTGTAATAAAGAATGTATTACGCTTCCTATCCGAGTAGCTGCCGCCGTTCCTGCACCCATTCCTGAGGAATATCAGGATTTTGTTGACGTGTTTTCCAAGGGCAATGCGGATATTCTGCCTCCCCATAGGCCTTACGATTGTGCCATTGAGCTAATTCCTGGTGCCACGTTGCCTAAAGGAAGGTTATATGCATTGTCTGGTCCTGAAACTGTGGCCATGAATGAGTATGTGAAAGAAAGCCTTGGGAAAGGTTTTATCAGGCCATCTAAATCCCCTTTAAGTGCAGGTTTCTTCTTCGTAGAGAAGAAGGATGGTTCACTCAGACCCTGCATTGACTTTAGAGCTTTGAATAAAATCTCAGTAAAGAATACTTACCCTCTGCCGCTGATCTCTGTCCGCTTTGATCAGCTACGTTCGGCTGTGATTTTTTCTAAGATTGACCTTAGAGGAGCATATAACCTCATCAGAATCAAGTCAGGGGATGAGTGGAAAACGGCATTCAGTACTCAATCAGGCCACTATGAGTATCTGGTTATGCCATTCGGCCTGTCAAACGCTCCGGCAGTTTTCCAGGATCTCATTAATGATGTGCTCCGTGAATTTCTTGGAAGATTCGTTGTAGTCTACTTAGACGATATTTTGATATATTCTGACTCTGTAGAACAACATGTTACCCAGGTGCGTCAGGTGCTAAAGAAATTACGTGAAAATCACCTATATGCCAAACTGGAGAAGTGTGAATTTCATGTCACGGAGGTATCCTTTTTAGGGTACATTATTTCCCCTCTGGGATTCCGTATGGAACCAAAGAAGCTCCAAGCCATCCTTAGTTGGACGCAACCCACCAACTTAAAAGCAATTCAGCGCTTTTTAGGGTTTGCGAACTACTATAGAAGATTTATTCACTCTTTCTCTGACCTAGTTGCTCCCATTGTGGCACTTACTAAGAAGGGAGCAGATCCTACCAATTGGTCATGTGAAGCTGAGTTATCTTTTCAGGCCTTGAAACAAGCCTTTGTCTCAGCCCCTGTCCTTAGACATCCCAACCCAGAATTGCCTTTCATTGTTGAGGTTGATGCCTCGGAGGTTGGAGTTGGGGCTATCCTTTCTCAGAAGGATCCAGATTCCCTTGAATTACATCCTTGTGCCTTTATGTCCAGGAAATTCTCCTCTGCAGAATCCAACTACGATGTTGGTAACCGGGAATTGCTGGCTATTAAATGGGCTTTCGAGGAGTGGAGGCATTGGCTTGAAGGAGCGACCCATACCATTTCAGTTTTGACTGATCACAAAAATCTTCAATACATTGAATCTGCTAAACGACTGAATGCCCGGCAGGCTCGTTGGGCTTTATTTTTTACTCGTTTCAAATTCATTATCACCTTCAGGCCAGGTTCCAAGAATACTAAGGCAGATGCCCTGTCACGCAGTTTTCTTCCAGTTCAAGACAATAGTCCTGTTACTCCCATACTTCCGTCTTCAGTCATTCGGGCAGGCCTCACACAGGATGTATTTACCCAGTTAAAGCTGCTTCAACATCAAGCTCCTGGAAATACTCCTGCTGGTCGTCTTTTTGTCCCTGAGTTTTTGAGAGCTACTGTTTTGGCGGAGTTTCATGATAGCAAGGTTGCCGGGCATCCGGGAATCGCTAAGACTTTGGAATTAGTCTCCCGCTCAGTATGGTGGCCTGGTCTTTCCAAAGACATTAAAGAGTTTGTTTTTTCTTGTCAGGTCTGTGCACAGCATAAAGTTCCCCGTTCTTTGCCTATAGGTCAACTTATGCCCTTGAATGTTCCCCTTAGGCCATGGTCGCATATCTCCATGGATTTTGTGGTGGACCTCCCTCTGTCAGCCGGATGCCGAGTCATATGGGTGGTAGTGGACCGTTTTAGCAAAATGGCCCATTTCATTGCTCTTCCCCGATTGCCATCTGCCCAGGGATTGGCAGTCTTGTTCCTCCGCCATGTTTTCAGACTCCATGGCTTACCCACTGATATTGTTTCTGATAGGGGTCCACAATTCATTGCACAATTTTGGAAGTCTTTTTGTGCTTCGTTAAAGATGAAATTATCTTTAACGTCCGGTTATCATCCCCAATCCAATGGGCAGACTGAGCGAGTTAACCAATCTCTAAAACAATATTTGCGTTTGTACTCGGCCAAACTCCAAAATGACTGGTCTGAGTTTCTTCCATTGGCGGAGTTTGCTTATAATAATGCCTGTCATTCCTCCACCAATGTGTCTCCATTTTTTGCAGTTTTTGGTTTTCACCCCAGAGCTAATTCATTTTTTCAACATTCCTCTGTCTCCTCTCTGGCCCTGACCTCTCATCTTAAACTTATTTGGAAAAAAGTGCACTTGGCTCTCAGAAAAGCAGCATTCCGGGAAAAAAGATTTTCTGACAGGCTCCGGCGGCTGTGCACTTTTAAAGTAGGAGACAGGGTGTGGTTGTCGACTCGCAACATTAAACTTCGACAAACCTCAGCCAGATTGGGTCCTAGATTTATTGGACCATTTCTCATTATCAAAAAAGTCAATCCAGTTGCTTTCCGGTTACGTTTACCAAAAACTTTACGGATCGGAAATACCATCCATTGCTCATTACTGAAACCATATGTTTCGTCCAGTAGATTTCCTCGTAAAATATCTCAGGGGAGATCACCAATAAATGTACAGGGTCAGCAGGAGTTCTTGGTGGAGAAGGTTCTCGATTCCAAGTTGTCCCGGGGTCGGCTTTATTTTTTGGTACATTGGAGAGGTTATGGGCCAGAGGAAAGGTCTTGGGTCCTGGATGAGGATCTTCATGCCCCGAGGCTCAAAAGGGCATTTTTTCGAGAATTTCCTCAGAAACCCGGCTTTAGGGGTTCCTTGACCCCTCCTCAAGGGGGGGGGTACTGTTAGGCGCCGGGGTCCGCTCGTCGGTGCGGCCCGGCGCCTAGCAACCAGGGACGCCGTGCGCGTACAGCCGCCGGCTCCCTGGCAACGCTAGACGCCGGGCGCACGGAGCCGCTCTGACCTTAGCAACGGGGACGCCACGTTCAGCCGCGTTCCCCGTTGCTGGGTCTGTCCTGATTACCTCATGGTGTGCTGGCCGTGCAGCATGCAAGCTGCACGGCATTTCAGTTGATTACCCTGTCTGGATTTTGATTGGAGGGTTCCTGAATAAAGGCACCCTCAGGACTCCTTACAGACGCCGGTGATAGCTTCCTGTTTGCCTGTGTCTGCTACAGAGAGTTTCCAGTCCTGCTCAATCCGGTTGTTCCTGTCCTCAGAGATCCTGTACTCGGAAGTTTGTCATCTGTTCCTGGAGTCTGACCGAGCACCTTTAACATCTTGTGGTGTTCGTGAGTCGCGGCTCAGCCGTGTGTTGCGGCTTGTCCGCTTACTGTTTATTATTTAGTTTACTTGTGTTCTGGAGCTTTTGCGGAGGATTCCGCTCCCACAGATCCACTCTGGTATCCAGCGGTGCTGGATAGGAGTAACGGATCAGGGGATCTTTGGTTGTCCTTTTCCCTGGCGGCTAGTCCGCACATACCTTTGGTTTAAGTTAGTTAGCTTGTAACCCCTGGCCTGGTTGCTTAGTCAGAGGGCCCCTTGTTATCACCCTGTCTCAGACTTCCCCTTGTCTCCCTTTAAGACCTGCGGGGGCATCGGGGTTGGGCAGACATAATCCGCCCTTCGAACGCGGCTGCCATGGGCTCAAGCAACCATAGTCTCGCAGGGGATTTCTGATAACACGGGCGAGACAACGGAGTTAGGGTGCCAGGGGTTACTAGGCTCTCCTGCTCCCACAACCAGCTTATTTTCCCTGTACTCAGACCTCTGCCATAAGATCTCCTCCGGTCTGGAGTACAGGAATCATAACACCATGTGGTATAGCCTGATAGTGGTGGCTGCAACTGACTAGACCTGCAGCAGCAGCCAACGCAGTGTAATAGGAGGAGGCCGCATACAGAGACATCCTTCAGTTTTTTGCTAGATGAATTTAGTGGCGCCCTCCAGGGTCTGTCGCCCCTAGGCAGCCGCCTAAAGGTAGAGCCGGCCCTGCTGGTTGGCCTTTTGGCTTTCATAATCTCAACAACAGTGACAACTTAATATATCTTCTCAAAACTGGCTTAGTTCATTAGGACAATTTGTCTTAAAAGCATATGATGTCTTTCCCAAGGTACAGGCTTTGTACAGATTACCCTTGCCATTTGTGTCACATTCATCTTTAGTTGTCCATTTGCAGTATCTAGGTTTGGTTGTTGTGCACGGCAAATTCATATAGATACGGAACCTGGTAAATCAATGTTAATCGGTGTCAATATGTATTAGACAAAATTAAAACTAAAAACGGACTCATAGGGGTCAATTCTATTCGGCAACTTAAGAATAGCGCCGGGAATTAGCTCCCGACGCTATTCAATTCAGCTCCAGTTAAGTTGGCGATGTCCCGTTCTCGCCGACTAAACAGGTTGAATTGTCGGGAGAACAAGCATTCTCCGACTTAACTCCCCGGCGCGAGGCTGATTCCCGACAGAATCAGCCTCGCGCCGGCCGCGGGGTCACTAGCAGCTGAATTGAATAGCGTCTGGAGCTAATTCCCGGCGCTATTCTTAAGTTGCCGAATAGAATCGACCCCATAATGTGGAAAAATCCAACTAGTTATATCTATGGGGAACATATGTGACACTTCAATGATTTAAATGTGTATTATATTCTCTCATGGAGAATCAAAAATCGTGATATGAACTTCTTTAATATAATTAGGGGTATTACCCCAGAAAATACAAAAAATAAACTATAATATAAAACATAACAGAATTGTTTATACTGTTCAAAATAATGAATTGATAGATAATTACAAATATAATAATATATGTCAAAACATGTGACATCAGAAAAAAAGGACACATAAACATATAGAGATAAATGGAGCCATGTTCAGAATGGTGCCTCATTCAAAAATGTGTACAATTAATTATTAAAGATCCTTACCTTCCAATGAACAAGTAGTGGTGACCCAGTATCTATGTAATGAAACATTTGGACAAAAACCACACTTATATAGGGGAAGAGTGACGACATCACTTCCCTTACCATAGTGATTGGTGTCATTTAATTCATTAAATATATTATAAATAGTGTATAGTATTAATTCACTATTGTTCTACCTAAAGCACCTACTTATAAGTGATATGTTACTTATATTCTCCATATAGCTGCTTAATCAAATACAATAAAAAACTTTAATTAATAAAAATACCCATAATGCTCTTATGTGTCTCTTATCCATGTGCAATTTCTGGTATTAGAGTGACAGTGTTCACCATCCAATGCGGTGAGTGTGGGGCGGGACATCTATTTTACAATATATTCAAAAAGGTGCCAAAAAGGGAATATAATATGCAGTCTAAATGGCTGAGAACGTGTGGTAGGGGGTTCACTACGGCTGGCCGGCGGTCGGGCTCCCGGTGACCAGCATCCCGGCGGCGGGAGCCCGACCGCTGGCTTACCGACAGCGTGGCGAGCGCAAATGAGCCCCTTGCGGGCTCGCTGCGCTCGCCATGCTACGGGCACGGTGGCGCGCTACGCGCGCCACACTATTTTATTCTCCCTCTATGGGGGTCGTGGACCCCCACGAGGGAAAATAAGTGTCGGTATGCCGGCTGTCGGGCTCCCGGCGCCGGTATACTGAGCGCCGGGAGCCCGACCGCCGGCATACAGAAGACCACCCGTGGTAGGGGTAACATAACCCTACACACGTCACTGATCGTTGCTGAATCCCTTTCAATCTTGACACTGGAGCAGAATGTCTCGCGTTCCAGCGCCATTGATGTTTGCATTCCAACAGGCCGGCGGGGCTTTTCCCGTCACGTGACCATGTCACATGATCTTATGACATGCCGCTAGAACGAGAACGCTTGCGCTCCAGCGCCATGTCAACATGCGCTCCACATGGCCATCTGGGTATTTCCCTCTTAGGGCTGGTCATGTGTTCTTACGGCATGTCGCTGGAGCGAGATCGCCTGCGCTCCAGCGCCATGTCAGCTTGCGCTCCAATGAGCCAACGGAGCATTTCACTGCTAGGGCTGGACACATGACCTTAGGGGACCAATAGTAGATATAGTACATGGATCAGTTGGTTTTAAGAAAAGCTTTTAACTCTATGGGCGGGATTCAATTCTTTTCACCCCTTTCCACACCTGTTGTGTTTCTGCCCTCAGGGACGTTGTATCATTATTTCAGCTCGCTACCCCCGGACTAGCGAGGCACCCAGCCCTTTACACAGCTAAACCTGATTACTATGGGCGCAGTATGCGTGATAACGGAGATCATTTTAGAAAGGAAATTGGGCATGATATATCATTTGAATCTCACCCTATGTGTTGTGTAATAAAATAAATAAAATAAAAATTAAGAAATAAAAAATGGATGCTATTAGTAGTTCATATGCACCTCACAATATAAATTAGATCTCATAAGTACTTTTATATGCGATTACCTTTTTATTAGACCATTATAGTTGATATCAATTGTGCTAAAGTAGCCATTAAAATAGCGCCATCTAAATAGTATCTGGGTAACTACAATAGATACTGGCAGTAATTTATACTAAATTAGAATATATTTGACTACTTACTCTATATACCTATTAATTAGTGAACTAAGTGAGTCTATTAGAAAACTATGTGACCATTCGTATATTTAATAGTACATCATAAAGAAGAGGGCTCCATTTGTACACTTATACATGGTACGCAATACATACATGGTACACAATACATATATTAGAATAATTAATTATTAAACATTAGAAACTAATGATTAAAGTTTTTCAATTTTTTTATTTCTTTTATTAACAAATGGGCTCAACCCCCTAATATTTTTATTCCCCCAAAAAGAGAATAAATAGAACGTGTATACTATAAATGTTAGATGATAAATACCCGAAGAAGGCTATGCATTTACTATGAAGAATAGATAAGTATAAATATCCTTCCCTCTTACAAGAGTACCAACAATAAGAAGGGGCACTAACACACAGTGCCAACCCTACAGGAAAGCTATCATGTCAATACTTTCATTTAGCCAATTAGGAATGAGGGTATAGATCCAATATGATTATCTTTGGGCTAAATATAAATCTCTATCTCCTCCTCTTTTGTTCTCCACGATATGTTCAATGACCGTAAAAGTGTGTGTGTGTGTATATCTATCTATCAATATATATATATATATATATATATATATATATATCTTGTACGGGAGCATGCAAAGTATGTGTCTGGAAGTCAAAGTGCACTTCCAGACACATACGGTTAGTCCACACGCTCAACATAGTCCAATCCCCATCATTATGCTTTAGTATGCAGATGACGGTATGGGCACACTTGAGATCAAATTTAGCAAATAGAATGGGATACACTCATCAGCCTATAACGTGGGATTCTTGTAATTGATTCATCTTTATAACACAGACCTTGGTTTGGAGATATTGGGACTGCTTAAGACCCAATTCTCTTTCAGCAACCATGACCAGGTCTCTAGTTTTGTGCATTATGCAGAATGGTGCCATCAGCATTGCGGGATAGCAATATCTTTAAGATATAGTATCCAATTTTATAACAACAGCATTAGTAGATTGCAACAAGTTGGTGTTAGTACACCTTTTTAACCAATTTATGTCACACATCTTTCAATAAGGGTTTCACCAGTTGAATAACACACTGCATACTTCACGTCATGGGAACGTGGATTTTAACAGCACTTTCACATCTACACCAGCGCTTTGCCCAGTTTCACTAATTGTTAAATGCAACATTTTGATTAACTTCACTTTTTGTTGATTCACATATTTTTTGTATGTTTTGATCACTGCATTATTCACTTGTTATTTGTTGTGTTTTGTGTACTCTGTGTACAGGGCGCCATGGCAACCAGTAGGCGTCTCCTTCCCCAGAGAGAGGCGTCACTAGCGCTGCGTTCCAACCGCTTGCGCCGGAAGTGGAGGCGGCGTCGGGTGATGCTCGGCCCGTCCGGCGGGCATGAAGGGGAGAGCGCGCACTGTGATGACGTCATCCGGAGGGGACTGGCGGCGGCCGGAAGCTGAGCATGGCGCTCGGATCAGACTACACTATTTAAGGTATGTTCACATGCTTTGTACACTTGTTCTTGAAAAAAGTCTTAAAGTGACTGAAACGTTGAACACGGTGACGCTGTCCGTCTGAATTATTCTTCAGTAAAGACTCGTGAGTGCCGCCCATCAATGTGTGTATATGGTGGAGTTTGCAGCTTCAGGGAGGGCACCCGAGCGATTCTTTGTTTGGTCAGTCATGCGAGTGCCGACTTAATTGTTTGATATATATATATATATATATATACATACACTCACACATAACGGAAAATGATTAATTCAGCCTCTTAGATAAAGAGGTTTATTTCCTTATAAAATATAAGCAGTGATTTAGTCTAGAAATTCCTGTCACTTATATTTTCCCTTTACCTATATATTGAGGCACTCTATACAACATTGCCTTATACTTCATTTTCTACACTAGTCTCAATTTTTTTTAAACTAGAAACTCATGTATATCCAGTTGTAATTGATGTAGAAAATGTATATGTAAGATAGCTGTAACTCTTTGCTGTTGGTTACTGTGACATCACACCTAGCCTGTGACATCACTAGCCCGTGACATCACAATGCTTCTTCCTGTAACATTCTATCTAGAGCTGCTGATGTTTCCAGTTTCCATGCAGGAAGTCAGGTAGGAGGAGGTGAGTCCTACATAGCAGGGTATGGTGGAGAGGGGTAAGGAAGACAGAGTGCAGTATAGTCAGCTGAAAGGCAAGACAAGATAGACAGAACTGGGAATACAGGTACAAGGACACAACAATAGGAGAAGTGCAGGAAGGAATGACATATTTAGGAATAAAAATGTAGCGTTACAGGAATAAAGAGGGTAGTATGGAGGATAAGCACACATACAGCGGATGCAGATAACCTGGGTCTCACTCTCTATGAGGCAGGATCATGGCTTTGGGATGAAAAAGTTAATAAAATAGATAAATGGGATATTGATAACTTTGAAAGTATCTTGTTTGGTTTAAGGAAAATTGGGAAACTGGTTGACTCATGGACATTTTATTGTACTTAAACTGGGTTTACTACGATATGCCGGCGGTCGGGCTCCCGGCGACCAGCATACCGGTGCCGGGAGCCTGACCGCCGGCTTACCGACAGTGTGGCGAGCGCAAATGAGCCCCTTGCGGGCTCGCTGCGCTCGCCACGCTACGCGCGCCACACTATTTTGTTCTCCCTCCAGGGGGGTCGTGGGCCCCCACGTGGGAGAATAAGTGTCGGTATGCCGGCTGTCGGGATCCCGGCACCGGTATACTGTGCGCCGGGATCCCGTCAGTCGGCATACTGAAGACCACCCCTTAAACTAGTACTATGCTTAATGATAGTCTTTTGTGTTTTTTAGATCATCTGGCAAAGAGATTTGCAGGGTGTCGGGTGACCGACAAAGAGATCTGCAAAGTGTCAGTTGAAGACGATGGGAGGGATCGCAGAGGTAGCAACGACTGAAGTATAACATGCAGGAGGTAAGTTACCATACTCTCTCTACACATGTTACATCTGCCCCACCTGCAGTGCACATGGTTTTGTCCATTAGAGAACAAATTTGCTGCTGCAATCAGGTCTGAATTAGGCCCAGTGTATGATACTAACATGGGGGGTCATTCCGAGTTGTTCGCTCGCAAGCTGCTTTTAGCAGCTTTGCACACGCTAAGCCGCCGCCTACTGGGAGTGAATCTTAGCTCATCAAAATTGCGAACGAAAGATTAGCAAAATAGCGAATAGACACCTCTTAGCAGTTTCTGAGTAGCTCCACACTTACTCGGCATCTGCGATCAGTTCAGTGCTTGTCATTCCTGGTTTGACGTCACAAACACACCCAGCGTTCGCCCAGACACTCCTCTGTTTCTCCAGCCACTCCCGCGTTTTTCCCAGAAACGATAGCGTTTTTTCGCACACACCCATAAAACGGCCAGTTTCCGCCCAGAAACACCCACTTCCTGTCAATCACATTCCGATCACCAGAATGAAGAAAAAACCTCGTAATGCCGTGAGTAAAATACCTAACTGCATAGCAAATTTACTTGGCGCAGTCGCACTGCGGACATTGCGCATGCGCATTAGCGACTAATCGCTCCGTTGCGAGAAAAAAATACCGAGCGAACAACTCGGAATGACCCCCATGGTCCTAGCACTAGGGAAGATAAAACCTGGAGCAGATAACTTGGTCTCTATGAGAAAAGATTTTGGGTTTTGGATAAAAAGTCAATAAAATAGATAAATTGCAAATAAATAAAAATGAAAGTACGTAACAAAATGTAGTAGTATAATTATACACATACTATGTCTGACCAGGAATTCTGGTTATTTAGATCATCATTTGGCAAAGTTCTGGCAAAGAGATTTGCAGAGTGTCGGGTGACTGGCAAAGAGATTTGCAAAGTGTCAGTTGAAGATGACGGGAGGGGTCGCAGAGGAATTAGTGACTGGAGAATAGCATGCAGGAGGTAAGTTACCATACTTGTGTAATTGTGTGTGTGGTGGGGGGTATTGAGAGCACAGTCAAAACATAGGCTCTCATTCCGAGTTGATCGCACCAAGCAACTTTTTGCTGCTGGTGCGATCAACTAATCTCCGCCTATGGGGGAGTGTATTTTAGCATAGCAGGGCTGCGATCGCTTGTGCAGCCCTGCTATGCTAAAAAAGTTTCCTGCAAAACAAGACCAGCCCTGGACATACTTACCCTGTGCGACGGATCCAGTAATGATAGGCACGGCTTTGACGTTAGACATCCGCCCTCCATTCACCTGGACACGCCTGCATTTTCCTTACCACTCCCCGAAAATGGCTCCAAATGGTGAGTTGCCACCCCGGAAAGCCTTCCTGCAGTCAACCTTCTTGTGGTCGCCGAATGTGCAATAGTGACCCGGTCGCAGCTGTGCCAACGAAAGTACACTGCGATCGAGTCGGAATGACCCCCATAGGGTCTATGGTGGGGGAGAGCGGACAATACAAAACATGCAGAAGGGGGCAACTTGGTATAGCACATACAGATGGTGTGGGGGCACAATACAAAAAAATTTAAATTGTGGCATACTCTATAGGACATATAGAGGAAGGACAAACACTTTTGGGGGTTGCGAGATGTAGAACATACTGTAATACAGAAAAACAGGAAGGGTGGGGAGTGCATGACACAGAACATACAGATTGGGGGAAGAACAATACAGATCAGGGGAGAAGGTGAAATGGCTGACATTTACAGTATATCAATGAACTGGGGGCAAGTGTACAAAGCCTGGGAGAGTGATAAAGTGGAGAGAGATAACTAACAACCAATCAGCTCCTAGTTGTCATTTTTCTAACACAGCCTGTAACATGGCAGTTAGGAGCTGATTGGCTGGTACTTTACCTCTCTCTGCTTTATCCCTCTGAATGGCTTAATACATCTCCCCCATAGAATAACCAAATGATGAAATGGTATAGAATGGTATAAATGATGTGAGTTGGAGCTGTAACAAGTGACTGTTTCACTATCTTTACATATAATAAGGTGACATAGTCCTTTCCCTAGAGTCCTTCTCCTTACCGCTCAGGGGGCCTGATTTAGACGCGGATGCAGAGCTGCTGTTGCACCAAGTGGCTCAATGCTTTTTCACTGTGCATGCGTGTAAGCTGCACTGCGCACAAAATGAAATCAAGCTCACATAGAGGATCCCATCGCAAAGTGATTGACAGGAAGTCAGCGTTTGAGTGGTAACGGGGGTGGCTAACTCTATACAGGCGTGTCAGGTCCATTCAAACGCCGTTCCATGTGCGTGCATAAATTACCCATTGCGACCTGTGTTGCTGATGGAGAGCCCCTTGTGTCTAGGAGACTTGCTCAGCCTATGACTGCTCAGACTCACAATGCAATTGTGAACGGCAAGATTGCAGCAGCGATCGCTTCAACAACCACAACTGAATCAGGCCCACAATTACACCATTATATTTTACTATTTTATCACAATTATTAACTAAGGGGTCAGTTTAATTAGGTGCGAGTTTGTCTTACAACAGCCGCACTTTCCGATAGCCCCATAGGCTGAATCTGGCCACGAAGGGTGTGAGTTTGGATGCTGTTGAAATGTCGCAGCAATGGTAACTTGTACCTAATTGGATTGACCCCTCAATGTTAGCAATTTATAGCTTTTATTATTTACTGGTCAAATTTATTTTCTGAAGGTACCCAGTAATTACTATAAGAGAGAACTTATCCCCCTAAAGTGTGTATTGTATAAAAACAATGGTCCCTTTTGGATAATTGTCCTTATTTTAGGCATTTTCCATGTCCTCAGTAGTTAGAGTAACATATTTACATAGAGAGATTTTTCTCTCTACACAACCACACCACTGTTTGCAGTTTGTCTCTCTGCTTGTTCATCCACTAACAATGATTTTTCATCTCTTCCTCTTCGTCTACACGCAGTGGGTGATCCCTGAATAGCTGCCCTGGGAGGAGAGCTGCGGACACATGCTCCAAATGTTGGGACATATGCATTACCTATTAGGAGATGCGGTAAAGATGCCGGCTGTCAGGTTTACGGCAGTCAGAATACTGACACTGGGATCCCGACACTCTTCAGAATCTTGACGTTGGAACTCCGAATGGGCAAGGATACCGACAACCGTATCCCCACGATCATAGGTTTAGGGCTGGGCAAGGGGGGTTAGGTTTAGCATCAGGCATGGGGGAGGGGGTGTGGTTTGGCTGCGGGGGAGACAGGGGTTATAGGCCCGGCATGTCTGTAGGGCCCATTAGGTTTAGGCGTCAGGCGGGGGGGTTAGGATTAGGCTGCAGGTGGGGGGATGTTAGGATTAGGCTGCAGATAGGGTGGGTTAGGCACCCCTGGGGGAGGTTAGGCTGCGTGGGAGTGAGGGTTAGGTTTAGGCATCAGACAGGAGGGTTAGGTTTAGGCGGGGGGGGGTTAAGTTTAGGCTGCGGGTGGGGGGAGCTTAGGGTTAGGCACCCCCGGTGGTGGTTAGGCTGCGGGGGAGGGAGGGTTAGTCATCCCTGGGGGTGGTTAGGCTGCGAGGGAGGGAGGATTAGGCATCAGGCGGGGGTTAGGTTTAGGCATCGGGCGCTGGGTTAGGTTTAGGTTGCGTGTGGGGGGAGGTTAGCGTTAGGCTGTGGGTAGGGTGGGTTAGGCACCCCCGGGAGTGGTTAAGCTGCAAGGGAGGGAGGGAAGGAGGGTTAGGTTTAGGCAGCAGGGACAGAGGGGGGGTGGTTAGGCTGCAGGAGAGGGAGGGTTAGGTTTAGGCAGCAGGGACGGAGGTTATTATTAGGCACCTCCGCGGGAGGGTTAGGCACAAAGTGGGGAGGTTAGGGTTGGACTGCGGACAGGCAGGGTTAGGGGGGTGGGGAGAGGGTTAGGCATCAGGTGGAGGGGCTAGGGTTAGGCTGTGGGTGGGTGGAGGATAGGGTTAGGCTGCGGTTAGGGTGGGTTAGGGACCCCCGAGGGTGGTTAGGCTGCGGGGGAAGGGATGGTTAGGTTTAGACATAAAGTGGGGAGATTAGGTTTAGGTGTCAGGCAGGGGTTAGGTTTAGGCTGTGGGTGGGGGGAGGTTAGGGTTAGGCAGCGGGTAGGGTGGGTTAGGGTTAGGCACCCCCGGGGGTGGTTAGGCTGCGGGGAAAGGAGGGTTCGGTTTAGGCATCACGTGGGGGTTTAGGTTTTAGACATCAGGCGGGGGTTAGGATTAGGCTGCGGGTGGGGGGAGGATAGGGTTAGGCTGCGGGTGGGGGGAAGTTAAGGTTAGGCTGTGGGTTGGGTGGGTTAGGCACCCCCTGGAGTATTTAGGCTGCGGGGAAGGGAGGGTTAGGTTTAGGCAACAGGGACAGAGGTTAGGATTAGGCACCTCCGCGGGAGGGTTAGGTACAAAGGGGGGAGGTTAGGGTTAGACTGCGGACAGGCAGGGTTTGGGGGGTGGGGAGAGGGGAGAACACCCCTTACTCACCCCTGTCTGTCTTTTCTGTACTGGGATCCCGGCATCGGTATGACAACCACCGGGATCCCATCCACTGGGATAGCACACTGACCCCTCTATTAGTACTAGAGATGAGCGCCGGAAATTTTTCGGGTTTTGTGTTTTGGTTTTGGGTTCGGTTCCGCGGCCGTGTTTTGGGTTCGACCGCGTTTTGGCAAAACCTCACCGAATTTTTTTTGTCGGATTCGGGTGTGTTTTGGATTCGGGTGTTTTTTTCAAAAAACCCTAAAAAACAGCTTAAATCATAGAATTTGGGGGTCATTTTGATCCCAAAGTATTATTAACCTCAAAAACCATAATTTACACTCATTTTCAGTCTATTCTGAATACCTCACACCTCACAATATTATTTTTAGTCCTAAAATTTGCACCGAGGTCGCTGTGTGAGTAAGATAAGCGACCCTAGTGGCCGACACAAACACCGGGCCCATCTAGGAGTGGCACTGCAGTGTCACGCAGGATGTCCCTTCCAAAAAACCCTCCCCAAACAGCACATGACGCAAAGAAAAAAAGAGGCGCAATGAGGTAGCTGACTGTGTGAGTAAGATAAGCGACCCTAGTGGCCGACACAAACACCGGGCCCATCTAGGAGTGGCACTGCAGTGTCACGCAGGATGGCCCTTCCAAAAAACCCTCCCCAAACAGCACATGACGCAAAGAAAAAAAGAGGCGCAATGAGGTAGCTGACTGTGTGAGTAAGATAAGCGACCCTAGTGGCCGACACAAACACCGGGCCCATCTAGGAGTGGCACTGCAGTGTCACGCAGGATGTCCCTTCCAAAAAACCCTCCCCAAACAGCACATGATGCAAAGAAAAAAAGAGGCGCAATGAGGTAGCTGACTGTGTGAGTAAGATAAGCGACCCTAGTGGCCGACACAAACACCGGGCCCATCTAGGAGTGGCACTGCAGTGTCACGCAGGATGTCCCTTCCAAAAAACCCTCCCCAAACAGCACATGACGCAAAGAAAAAAAGAGGCGCAATGAGGTAGCTGACTGTGTGAGTAAGATAAGCGACCCTAGTGGCCGACACAAACACCGGGCCCATCTAGGAGTGGCACTGCAGTGTCACGCAGGATGTCCCTTCCAAAAAACCCTCCCCAAACAGCACATGACGCAAAGAAACAAAGAGGCGCAATGAGGTAGCTGACTGTGTGAGTAAGATAAGCGACCCTAGTGGCCGACACAAACACCGGGCCCATCTAGGAGTGGCACTGTAGTGTCACGCAGGATGTCCCTTCCAAAAAACCCTCCCCAAACAGCACATGACGCAAAGAAAAAAAGAGGCGCAATGAGGTAGCTGACTGTGTGAGTAAGATAAGCGACCCTAGTGGCCGACACAAACACCGGGCCCATCTAGGAGTGGCACTGCAGTGTCACGCAGGATGGCCCTTCCAAAAAACCCTCCCCAAACAGCACATGACGCAAAGAAAAATAAAAGAAAAAAGAGGTGCAAGATGGAATTGTCCTTGGGCCCTCCCACCCACCCTTATGTTGTATAAACAGGACATGCACACTTTAACCAACCCATCATTTCAGTGACAGGGTCTGCCACACGACTGTGACTGATATGACGGGTTGGTTTGGACCCCCCCCAAAAAAGAAGCAATTAATCTCTCCTTGCACAAACTGACTCTACAGAGGCAAGATGTCCACCTCATCATCATCCTCCGATATATCACCGTGTACATCCCCCTCCTCACAGATTATCAATTCGTCCCCACTGGAATCCACCATCTCAGCTCCCTGTGTACTTTGTGGAGGCAATTGCTGCTGGTCAATGTCTCCGCGGAGGAATTGATTATAATTCATTTTAATGAACATCATCTTCTCCACATTTTCTGGATGTAACCTCGTACGCCGATTGCTGACAAGGTGAGCGGCGGCACTAAACACTCTTTCGGAGTACACACTTGTGGGAGGGCAACTTAGGTAGAATAAAGCCAGTTTGTGCAAGGGCCTCCAAATTGCCTCTTTTTCCTGCCAGTATAAGTACGGACTGTGTGACGTGCCTACTTGGATGCGGTCACTCATATAATCCTCCACCATTCTTTCAATGTTGAGAGAATCATATGCAGTGACAGTAGACGACATGCCCGTAATCGTTGTCAGGTCCTTCAGTCCGGACCAGATGTCAGCATCAGCAGTCGCTCCAGACTGCCCTGCATCACCGCCAGCGGGTGGGCTCGGAATTCTGAGCCTTTTCCTCGCACCCCCAGTTGCGGGAGAATGTGAAGGAGGAGATGTTGACAGGTCGCGTTCCGCTTGACTTGACAATTTTCTCACCAGCAGGTCTTTCAACCCCAGCAGACTTGTGTCTGCCGGAAAGAGAGATCCAAGGTAGGTTTTAAATCTAGGATCGAGCACGGTGGCCAAAATGTAGTGCTCCCGCGTTTTTTCCGGAAACGGTAGCGTTTTTATCCACACGCCCATAAAACGCTGTGTTTCCGCCCAGTAACACCCATTTCCTGTCAATCACATTACGATCGCCGGAGCGAAGAAAAAGCCGTGAGTAAAAAAACTATCTTCATAGCAAAATTACTTGGCGCAGTCGCAGTGCGAACATTGCGCATGCGTACTAAGCAGAAAAACGCTGCGATGCGAAAAAAATTACCGAGCGAACGACTCGGAATGAGGGCCATGGTTTTGCTCAACTGCTAAAAAAAATCCTGCTGCGATCAACTTGGAATTACCCCCCAGGGATCCCAAGGATCCTTCTCCTGGGAATTATTGCATAATGTAGACCACAGGCTACAAAAGCCATTTAGAAATGGCATTAGCTGGCGGGCCAAGCTCAGAAATGCTTTGCATTCTGGATTTTTGTGAGTTTCACAGTTTACCATCTGCCGTAGAAACTTTTGGTGGCTGCTTTTGTGTTCAAAATAGGAGTAACACAATAGATATCTCAAATATCCATTGCAGTCCCCAATACATACATTCAGGGGCTGGTTAATATTTGTGGGCAGCCCCCAAAACCAACTGTTTTTGGAGATGTCTCACAAATATTATTTATTAAATATTCCACTTAATAAACTTTTTATATTTTAACATAAACTAAAAAATGTTTTATGTTTTCATTGACTGAGTCTCCCGTCTTTACTGAATGCTAATTTCACAGAGTCCGCAAATTATTACTGATATGACTGTTACTCTACTGTCCTGCTGGTGCTCCTGGCCTGCTTTATAGCAGCCAGACATATATTTTATGTACAGCACTCTTGAGGAGATGTGTCAAGCCTTGGAGAGAGATAAAGTGCAGATGTCCAAACAGAGCCGGCCATAGGCATAAGCAAACTAGGCAATTGCCTAGGGCATTTGATATGCCTAGGGGCATCAGCAGCTTCTGCTGATTAAAATGATATGCGGCATGCCTATATTCTGTGTGTAGCATTTCATATGCAGATACAGCCACAGTCTCACACAGTATATAGGCATGTTGCATATCATTTTAATCAGCAGAAGCTGCTTGTGCATCCTAGCCACGTAGCAATGCAAGTAAGATGCATTTTCATAAAAAGGTGCCCGACGTTAGCATTGAGGCAAGATTTATGAGGACACAGCTGTATCCAAGCAGAGGCAGAGGTCACAGTGTTAGTGGCAGTGTGAGTGCTGTGTGCATGTGAGTGGGTTGGTTGTGCAGTAGTGTTCGGAATATGTGTAAGGAGCATTATGTGTGTCATGTAAAAATGCATTAATAATGTGCAACATATGTGTAAGGGGCACTGTGTGTGTCATTATGTGTATAAGGGCATTAATAATGTGCAGCATATGTGTAACAGGGTACTACTGCATGTGTGTCATTATGTGTATAGGGGCACTAATAATGTGCAGCAAATGTGTAGGAGGCACTGTGTGTGTCATTATGTGTATAAGGGCATTAATAATGTGCAGCATATATGCAAGGGACATTATGTGTAAAAGGGCATTAATAAAGGTTGTCATAATGTTTAAGGCGCATTATGTTTATAAGGACATTAATAATGTATAAAGGGCATACTGTGTGGAATTGTGTGTATAAATGCATTACTAATGTGTGGCATTATGTGTATAAGGTGCTCTACTATGTGGCGTTGCGTCTAGAAAGGGCACTACTGTGTCATCTAATATGAATAAAGAGCAATAAGGTGTGGTTTAATGTGAATAAGGAGCAATTCAGTGTGATATAATGTGAATAAGGGGCTCTACTGTGAGGAGTAATGGTTATAAGGTAAAGTGATACTACTGTGGGCTGTAATATGAATTATGGACACTTTCGCATGATCAAATGTGAATAAAGTTGCAGTACTGTGTGGCGTAATTGGAATTGGGATTACTATTGTGTCGCCATGCCCCTTGCTAGCAAAAACACACCCCTTTTTGGGCTGTGCGCCAAATGTGCGAACTGTTCCTATTTAAAATATAGGGGGTACGAACACCAAAATAAGAACTGCTATGGATGAGGGGTGATGGTGCTGGGAAAGAGATGCAAGGTCAGAGGCGGAACCAGTGGTGGTGCTGGGGGGCACCAGCCAAAATCTTGCCGAGGGCATCATATTGGTTAGGGCCGGCTCTGTGTCCAAACCACCCAATCATCTTCTGTCACTTATCTAGCACAGTACATGAAATTATACCTGTAGTTAAAAGCTTCATTTGATTTGGGCAAATACTCAACTTTATCTCTCTCCACGGCTTGATATATCTCCCGGAAAATATCATGTCTTCCTTTCACTTAATTAACAAGTTAAATTAATTAATTGTCTTGGAAACAGGTTAAGAAATTCACAGTATAAGATAATGTTATAAAGGCTTGTCAATACCTCCTGGTACATTTACATTGATTTATCATTCACATTTCTTCCATGCCAGACAGGGGTGGATTGGGAAGGTAAAGTGGCCCTGAAAAATATGAAAAGTGGCCTCATGTATGTTGGAGCAAGTCAGCTATAAGCGGGGCCCAACACAAATTGGGCTTAAGAAACTGCTAGCATTACCCACAGTGGTAGTAAGCAAGGCTAATGCAGCATGGTAGGCAATCACAGCACCAGCAGTAGGATTGTGTCACAGGAGGTGGAGATCACACCGGTGGGTGAGGCATTGCACTGGTAGGCAGTCACAGCACCTGCAGGAGAATCATGTCACGGGAGGTGGAGATCACACCAGTAGCTGAGGAATTGTACTGGTAGGCAGTCACAGCACCAGCAGGAGGATCCTGCCGCAGGAGGTGGAGATCACACCAGTGGGTGAGGTATTGCACTGGTAGGCAATCACAGCACCAACAGGAGGATCGTGTCACAGGAGGTTGAGATCACACCAGTAGGTGAGGCATTGCACTGGTAGGCAGTCACAGCATCAACAGGAGGATCGTGTCAAAGGAGGTGGAGATCACACCAGTAGGTGAGGCATTATACTGGTAGGCAGTCACAGCACCAACAGGAGGATCGTGTCAAAGGAGGTGGAGATCACACCAGTAGGTGAGGCATTGCACTGGTAGGCAGTCACAGCACCTGCAGGAGGATCTTGTCACAGGAGGTGGAGATCACACCAGTAGGTGAGGCATTACATTGGTAGGCAGTCACAGCACCAGCAGGAGGATCGTGTCACAGGAGGTGGAGATCACACCAGTAGGTGAGGCATTACACTGGTAGGCAGTCACAGCACCAGCAGGAGGATCGTGTCACAGGAGGTGGAGATCACACCAGTAGGTGAGGCATTGCACTGGTAGGCATTCACAGCACCAGCAGGAGGATCGTGTCACAGGAGCTGGAGATCACACCAGTAAGTGAGGCATTGCACTGCTAGGTAGTCACAGCACCAGCAGGAGGATCGTGTCACAGGAGCTGGAGATCACACCAGTAGGTGAGGCATTGCACTGGTAGGCAGTCACAGTACCTATGGTAGCTACACCCCTATATATAACACGTAACTATGACAGGGAAAGTGGCCTCTCTCGGCTCTGGGCCCCATAGTAGCTGCCAGGGGCAGATTGGGATCGAACACCAGCGCAGGAAATGTATGGAAGCAGCCCTAATGAGGGTAGAGTCTTGAGTGGGAGGGGCCTGTCAAGAGGGCGGGGTCACTCCTCAGAGGTCCTGATTCTGAGATAGACACAGTTGGGGCCTCCTTTGCTTTGCGTTATGCTAATGATTACATGTGACTGTGGCCCTCATTCTGACGCATGTCGCCACCCACGGGGGAGTGTATTTTCGCTTTGCAAGTGTGCGATCGCATGTGCAGCCGAGCGACACAAACACATTTTGTGCAAAACAAGACCAGCCCTGTAGTTACTTATCCTGTGCGATGATTCTAGCAATGGAGGTCCCGGAATTGATGTCAGATACCCACCCTATAAACGTCTCTTCCTGTCAATCTCCTTGCGATCGGCTGAGCGAATGGATTCCTCGCTAAAAGCATTGCACAACAACGATGCTCTTTGAACCCATACGACGCGCATGCGCATTGCGACGCATACGCATGCGCAGTTTTGCCTTTCTTTTACCTGATTGCATCGCTGCGAAAATCGGCAGCGAGCGATCAACTCAGAATGACCCCCTTTATGGATATGCTGCTACAATGCCCTTCCCTGATGTACATCTGTATGTCTGAATATTCAAGGACTGATATGCCCACTTTCAGTGTCTACTGACACTGCAGTCATGCCTTTATTCTACTTCTGATTTTATTGATTTTTCATTCTACAAACCCCTTTTTTTAACCTTATATGTTTCAGAGTACAGGGAGGAGGAGCGCACACTACATACAGCACTACATACAGCACAGTACAGGGAGGAGGAACACACACTACATACAGCACAGTACATTGAGGAAGCACACACTACATGGAGGGAGCACACACTACATACAGCACAGTAGAGGGAGAAGAGCACACACTACATACAGCACAGTACAGGGAGGGAGCACACCCTACATACAGCACAGTACAGGGAGGGAGCACACACTACATACAGCACAGTACAGGGAGGGAGCACACACCATACAGCACAGTACAGGGAGGGGGAGCACACACTACATACAGCACAGTACAGTACAGGGAGGGAGCACACACTACATACAGCACAGTACAGGGAGGAAGCACACACTACATACAGCACAGTACAGGGAGGGAGCACACACTACATACAGCACAGTACAGGGAGGAAGCACACACTACATACAGCACAGTACAGGGAGGGAGCACACACTACATACAGCACAGTACAGGGAGGAAGCACACACTACATACAGCACAGTACAGGGAGGGGAAGCACACACTACATACAGCACAGTACAGGGAGGAAGCACACACTACATACAGCACAGTACAGGGAGGGGGAGCACACACTACATACAGCACAGTACAGGGAGGGGGAGCACACACTACATACAGCACAGTACAGGGAGGGGGAGCACACACTACATACAGCACAGTACAGGGAGGAGGAGCACACACTACATACAGCACAGTACAGGGAGGAGGAGCACAACACACTACATACAGCACAGTACAGGGAGGGAGAGTACACACTACATACAGCACAGTACAGGGAGGGAGCACACACTACATACAGCACAGTACAGGGAGGAGGAGCACATACTACATACAGCACAGTACAGGGAGGGGGAGCATACACTACATACAGCACAGTACAGGGAGGGAGCACACACTACATACAGCACAGTACAGGGAGGGGGAGCACACACTACATACAGCACAGTACAGGGAGGGGGAAGCACACACTACATACAGCACAGTACAGGGAGGGAGCACACACTACATACAGCACAGTACAGGGAGGGAGCACACACTACATACGGCACTGTACAGGGAGGGGGAGCATACACTACATACAGCACAGTACAGGGAGGGGGAGCACACACTACATACAGCACAGTACAGGGAGGAGGAGCACAACACACTACATACAGCACAGTACAGGGAGGAGGAGCACAACACACTACATACAGCACAGTACAGGGAGGGAGAGTACACACTACATACAGCACAGTACAGGGAGGGAGCACACACTACATACAGCACAGTACAGGGAGGGGGAGCACACACTACATACAGCACAGTACAGGGAGGGGGAGCACACACTACATACAGCACAGTACAGGGAGGGGGAGCACACACTACATACAGCACAGTACAGGGAGGGAGCACACACTACATACAGCACAGTACAGGGAGGGAGCACACACTACATACAGCACAGTACAGGAAGGGAGCACACACTAGTACATACAGCACAGTACAGGGAGGGGGAGCATACACTACATACAGCACAGTACAGGGAGGGGGAGCACACACTACATACAGCACAGTACAGGGAGGGAGCACACACTACATACAGCACAGTACAGGGAGCACACACTACATACAGCACAGTACAGGGAGGGAGCACACACTACATACAGCACAGTACAGGGAGCACACACTACATACAGAACAGTACAGGGAGGGGAAGCACACACTACATACAGCACAGTACAGGGAGGGGAAGCACACACTACATACAGAACAGTACAGGGAGGGGAAGCACACACTACATACAGCACAGTACAGGAAGGGAGCACACACTACATACAGCACAGTACAGGGAGGGGGAGCATACACTACATACAGCACAGTACAGGGAGGGAACACACACTACATACAGCACAGTACAGGGAGGGAGCACACACTACATACAGCACAGTACAGGGAGGGAGCACACACTACATACAGCACAGTACAGGGAGGGAGCACACACTACATACAGCACAGTACAGGGAGGGAGCACACACTACATACAGCACAGTACAGGAAGGGAGCACACACTACATACAGCACAGTACAGGGAGGGGGAGCACACACTACATACAGCACAGTACAGGGAGGGGGATCACACACTACATACAGCACAGTACAGGGAGGGAGCACACACTACATACAGCACAGTACAGGGAGGGAGCACACACTACATACAGCACAGTACAGGAAGGGAGCACACACTACATACAGCACAGTACAGGGAGGGGGAGCACACACTACATACAGCACAGTACAGGGAGGGGGAGCACACACTACATACAGCACAGTACAGGGAGGGAGCACACACTACATACAGCACAGTACAGGAAGGGAGCACACACTACATACAGCACAGTACAGGGAGGGGGAGCACACACTACATACAGCACAGTACAGGGAGGGAGCACACACTACATACAGCACAGTACAGGGAGGGAGCACACACTACATACAGCACAGTACAGGGAGGGAGCACACACTACATACAGCACAGTACAGGGAGGGAGCACACACTACATACAGCACAGTACAGGGAGGGGGAGCACACACTACATACAGCACAGTACAGGGAGGGGGAGCACACACTACATACAGCACAGTACAGGGAGGGAGCACACACTACATACAGCACAGTACAGGGAGGGAGCACACACTACATACAGCACAGTACAGGGAGGGAGCACACACTACATACAGCACAGTACAGGGAGGGAGCACACACTACATACAGCACAGTACAGGGAGGGGGAGCACACACTACATACAGCACAGTACAGGGAGGGGGAAGCACACACTACATACAGCACAGTACAGGGAGGGAGCACACACTACATACAGCACAGTACAGGGAGGGAGCACACACTACATACAGCACAGTACAGGGAGGGAGCACACACTACATACAGCACAGTACAGGGAGGGGGAGCACACACTACATACAGCACAGTACAGGGAGGGAGCATACACTACATACAGTACAGTACAGGGTTCGGAGCACACACGACATACAGCACAGTACAGGGAGGGAGCACACACTATATACAGCACAGTACAGGGAGGGGGAGCACACACTACATACAGTACAGTACAGGGAGGGAGCATACACTACATACAGTACAGTACAGGGAGGGAGCATACACTACATACAGCACAGTACAGGGAGGGAGCACACACAAGTAGTGAAACACAGACACAGGGGACCAGCGCAGCAGAATCTGTCCCAGTGGCCAATGCGCCCCTGATTACATACATAGCCACCACATTATACAAATAGAACTGCATTACACATATAGCACCGCATTACGGGGGTCATTCTGACCTGATCGCACGCTGCAGTTTATTGCAGCAGTGTGATCGGGTCAGTACTGCGCATGTGCCGGCGCATGCCAGACGGCCAAAGGCCGTCATTGCCTAGCGATCACCTCTGCCTGATTGACAGGCAGATAGGCGGTCGCTGGGCGAGAGGGAGCTGGACGGCGGCGTTAAGCCGCCGTTTAGGGGGCGCAGTCCGGCCAACGCAGGCATGGTCGGACCATTGGGGGGGGCGGGCCGTGGCGGCTGCGTGACGTCACACGCAGCCGCTGCGACCTGGGCAGCGAAGAGGTTCTTCCGGCCAGCCGCAGGAGCTGCGCTGGCCGGGAGTTACTCCTCAAATGCAAAAGAATCGCCGCTGTTCGATGCTTTTGCATTTCTGCAGGGGGGGGGGGGGGGGGGGGGGCGGCGGCACTGACATGCGGGGCGGAGTAGCCCTGTGCTGGGCGTCCCCCGCATGTCTGAGTGCCTGATCGTAGCTGTGCTAAATTTAGCACAGCTACGATCAACACAGAATGACCCCCTACATGTATAGCACTACACGTATAGCACTGCATTACACAAATAGCACCACATAACACGAATAGCACAACATTACAGGTATAGCACCGCACTACACGTATAGCACTGCATTATACGACTAGCACCACATTGCATACATAGCCACCGCATTACATACGTAGCCACCGCATAAATACGTAGACACCGCATAAATAGGCCTATCATCATGGACAGACATTGGGCAGCTATAGGGCTGAAGGACGTTGCATTAGAGATTGTCCCAGGGCTGGCTGTGAGTGCTGCCTGGTCAGCTGACATCCTGAGAACAAAGTACATCCTGTTCCTGTCCAGTCCCCAAACTATACACTGTGACCGGGGACGCCCTAACCCTTAGACTAACATGATAATGCAACTAATGTATTTAAATATAACCTCTCTGCCGGGTCCCCTTCAGTGCTCAGTCGCCGCTTTGGCCAGTTCAGTGAGAGTGCGGGAGCTGGAGTGGCAGGGGGTGTAGTGAACCCGGCTCCGACCACCGCTTTGCTGCTGCTCATGGGTCGGGCTTGTTGAAGAGACCTTTGGCTGGGGCCAGGGAGAGGATGCTGCTGGGCTGGTTAACTTGCTCAAGGTCCCCCATTGGTAGAACAGCATCACCACTTTTCACGGCTAGCGGCACCTGGAAGTGCCCGCTAGCCTAACTTCCAGATTGCATTCCAATGAACCACAAGTACTGGAAGCAGTGTGAGCCAGCCCAGCCTGAGTGTGAATCGGCCTGGCTGAGGGGGATATGGGACCAGCCCATCGGAATCTGTCATGGTGTCCTGGTAGGCCAATCCGCCCCTGGAAATGATGCAATCATGTAAAAGCATGTTAAACTTTATAATCAAACACTTTCTGAGAGGGAAACCCTGCTATCTGAAACACTTTACAATGAAACTGATAATTAATCATATAAAAGGTCATGTACAGTATTTATTTGTTATTCAGTGAATCAGATATTGCACTGCAACATCAAATCTTTTTTTTTTTTTTTTTTCAGAACAGTTATTAATGGAACTGTACAGACACGTTTCTGGGCCATTGTGGAAGTTACTGGCATGCATTCAGCTGACGTGGTTGTTGGAGTTTCAATCATAGTATTAGTGAAGAAAAGGAATTTTTGTCTCTAATATGAAAGATCTTGCTACTGACAGAACAACTGTAATTACAGGATGATGTAATGGAGTAGGAAGAAAGCTATAAGCACTGCTTCACATATTAGTTTTCTTTATGCACTGCTTGCCATTTAGCACTAGTTATATCACAGGCACCCGAAAGCATCTCAATTGGGATGCAAGCAGAACCTGACAGGTATCCTGACCCTGCATTCGTATTTAATGGCTTTACACTAAAATATGACCAGTTAAAGAAAGAAGGTGCTAGAACAGAGGACCTGATTCTGATTTGTAAGTAAAACAAAAAAAGCAAGTAACTCATAATTGCCTACCTCGGGAATGGTGGCCAAGTCTCCCGCTTTACATGCCAGCCCCTCCGCACCTCGCCTCGGCCGCCCACAGCAGAGAACAACTGGGTGGTCCGAGGGGATCCACGCTGAATTGTGTCAGTGTAGCTCTGCCCCCTATTTTCTTGGCACTGTATAGCAGGGGGCGGAGCCATGATGATGCACTTGTTATGCCACTACCCCAGACTGCCCACTTCCTCGCAGGACACCCCCCCAGACAGCCCACGTTGGCTCCTGGCCACGCCCCGGACATCCCATCTTGTCGCTGGCCACGCCCCCCCACACGGAGGAGGGGGCAGCAATATAGTCAAGTATGAAATAACTTTGTATCTGGAACAAACCATGTTGCAATGCAGGGGGAGCCAATACAGTTATATATTTTCTGTGCAAAGTAAATTGTGGCTGATTTTGCATGTAGCCCACACATTTTATAGTCTGCAATTTAGTTTTCAGTTTGGACACAACCTACCCAAATATGAATCTCTCTGCACGTTACATCTGCCCAACCTACAGTGCAACATTGTTTTGCCCAGGTGCACAGTTAAGGGAGGTACACATATGGTATGATTAATTTCTAAGCAATCTGATTAGATTGATTAGAAATTAAGCACGGATCTCTCCGTGTGTATGCCCCACAGCGATAGCGTGCAGGCATAATCTAGTAGATCGCTCATTTCACCGCTGCATACCTCCCAACATGACCCTCTCCAGGAGGGACAGAACGCTCTGTTCCTGGACTTCCCTCTTAATGTATACCTCCATCACCTATGGTGAATCGGGATGCATTTAATTTACCGGCTGTCGGGATCCCAGCGGTCAGGATAACGACAATGTCGCCAGCCAGAATCCTGGTGCAACAGGGCTATTCCCACTCGTGGATGTCCACGACACCCACAGAGTGGGAATAGATCCTGTGGCAAGTGCAGTGAGCCACCGAGCCCACAAGGGGACTATTAGTGCTCTTTCCGCTGCCGGCATTCATTTGGGCGGGATGCCGTTGTCGGGACTTTGACAGCTGTTCATCCAACCCACAGGTAATCCATACCGACCTGGTGAAACACCTTTCTTATCCATTAGCCTGTCAAAACAGGTGCCGGCAATCATGAAGCAGAGCATTTTATCCCTTCTGGAGAGGATCGTGTTGGGAGGTCTGAGACAGTGACATGGGATGTGGGATGGACTTTCACGTAACATGGCAGATTCACTGAGCAACTTCAGAGAATATGTATTACGTACCTCCCAACATGACCCTCTCCAGGAGGGACAAAATACTCTGTTCCTGGACTTTCCTCTTAATGTAGCATTGCCCTCACCTGTGCTGAACTAGTTACTGGATAAAAAAAAGATGTTTCAACACAGGTGCCGGCAATCATAAATTAAGAGAGAAGTCCAGGAGCAGAGCATTGTGTCCCTCCTGGAGAGGGTCATGTTGGGAGGTATCCAGGGCCGGTTCTAGCCCTTTTGGCGCCCCGGGTGAAAAATAGGGGCGTGGCTTCATACAGGGGTGTGGTCAGTTACTCCCCCTGTAGAGTTGTGCCCCCATTTGTGCCCCCTGTAGAGTAGCGCCGCTTACACACACAAAAAAAAATAATACTTACAATCTCTGCTCCTGATTCCCGACAGCTGCAGACCTTCGCCGGCGCCGCTCCTTTCCTCTCCTCGGATCTCCTCTCCGCGCAGCATAGACAGACACTAGAGGTCAAATATGACCCCTAGTGTCTGTGTCAGTCCCACAATGCTGTGCGGTGCGCGATGACGTCATCGTGCACCGCACAGCAAAAGTCCTCTCCACGAAGGGAAACTAGATGCGTAGCGTCTAGTTCCCTTCACAGCAGGGGACCAGCGGGGGGGACACAGCGGGACACAGCAGGGGGCACAGTAGCGGATCTTGCCATGGTGCGGCGCTCTCCGGATGGTGCCGGCACCCTCCGGAAGGCGGCGACCCGGGCAAAAGTCCTGCTTGCCCGTGGCAAGATCCGCTACTGGAGGTATGCTGCTGGGGGAAGTGAGCGCTCCCCCTTCGCCCTTGCTCAGCACACATCGCGATGAGTGCTGAGCGGGGGGGAGATGTGTGCTGAGCGGTCTGTGATAGATCACTCAGCACACATCTCCCCTTTACTTACTTTATTTGCATTGCTTCCAACACAGGATCTGGCCCAGAGTCAGTTAGGACAGCCTGTAGAAGCTTTATTCAGTTTATATGAAAGTTATGATGCTGTTATATTGCTGGTACAGATTTTTCTTCTACCACAGAGCAACAAAACAAGCTCCTTAAATGGCTTTCAAAATATAGTTTCATTGACATTCTGTTTCCTTAGGGATGTTAAATCTTTTACTAGTCAAAATTAAAGACATTCCTTGAAAGCTGTTACTGAGATATTTAACTTATTGTTCCCAGTACAGCAGAACTAGGTTATAGATCATATTTGCCTACTCATTCAGAATGGCCAGGAGACTCCTGAATTTCTGATTGAAAGAGTAAACTAGAAGTAAGATAAAACATGTATGTTAAAGAGCATTCCTTGTCACTTTCTTAAGCAGTATGAAAAAATGCTTTAATAGACTTTAGTGTATCCATTTTATGCGATCTGGGTTACATTTTAAAACCAATGTCCCTTTTAAGGGGCTTTTATAATAGGTTCAGAGTTTAAGGAACCGACGTGTTGCAAATGTTTTGAAAGCTTTTAGGGGTCTACTTACTAAGCCTTGGATGGAGAGAAACTGAGATAAGGTACCAGCCAATCAGCTCCTAACTGTCATTTTTCAAACCCAGCCTGTGACAAGTCACTTAGGAGCGGATTGGCTGGTACTTTATCTCCGTTGACTTTATCTCCATCTAAGGCTTAGTAAATAGACCCCTTAAACCGTTAATGCTTTTTTATTTTCCGCCAACACTTGTACACTTAGGTAAACCTTGCAGATTGAACCTCTCATTATCTTCAATATTTAAATAAATAAAAATCATATAAAGGGGGGTACATACTAAGTGATTTCTGGCTAAAAATAAACGATAACGACAGTTATGATGTTATCGTTTATTTTTAGCCTGAAATTGTCCAGTGTGCATGGGGGTGATCTTGGTGAACGATGAACAATGCCCGCTCCTGCACGTCGTCCAGCGTTTACCAATATTGAGCTGACATGCAGCTCAACCCGTCAATGGGGGAAATTTACTAAGGTGGGAGATTTTTAGAACTAGTGATGTTGCCCATAGCAACCAATCAGATTATATCTATTATCTGCTAGAAGCAGCTAGATAAATGGTAAGTAGAATCTGATTGGTTGCTATGGGCAACATCACCAGTTCTAAAAATCTCCCACCTTAGTAAATTTACCCCAATGTCGGGCTGACCTGCATGTTCGGGAATGCCGGCGGTGACGTCACTGAACGTTATCATTGAGCGATAACGTTAATTGTGTACGCACTATATTGTTGAATGCTGTTGAACGATATAGGGGGTCATTCTGACCCGATCGCACACTGCAGTTTATCGCAGTGGTGCAATCGGGTCAGAACTGGGCCGGCGCATGCATAATGGCCGAAGGCCATCGCTGCGCTATGATCGCCTCTGCCTGATTGACAGGCAGAGGCAGTCGCTGGGTGGGGGGGGGGCAGAACGGCGGCGTTTGGCCACCGTTTCGTGGGCGCGGTCCAGCCAACGCAGGCGTGGCCAGACCGTGTGCGGGGCGGGCCGCAGTGGGTCACACGCAGCCGCTGCGGGCCGGGGAGCGACGAGTAGCTCCCGGCCAGCACGCTAAAGCTGCGCTGGCCGGGAGCACTTCTGCGGGGGGAAGGGGGGGGGGGGGGGTGGCACTGACATGCAGGGTGGGATTGCCCTGTGCTGGGCGTCCACCCGCATGTCTATGGTCATGATCGTAGCCCTGCACAATTTTGCAGGGCTACGATCAACTCGGAATCACCCCCATAGTCGTTTCAAACCGGCATTTAAACATTTGGTAGTGTGTACCCGCCTATAGAGACAATTCAAGTTTTCTCATACGTCCTAGAGGATGCTGGGGACTCTGTAAGGACCATGGGGTATAGACTGGATCCGCAGGAGACATGGGCACACTATAAGACTTTGAATGGGTGTGAACTGGCTCCTCCCTCTATGCCCCTCCTCCAGACCCCAGTTAGACTTTGTGCCCAGGAGTGACTGGACACACACTAGGGGAGCTCTACTGAGTTTCTCTAAAAGACTTTGTTAGGTTTTTTATTTTCAGGGAGACCTGCTGGCTACAGGCTCCCTGCATCGTGGGACTGAGGGGAGAGAAGTCAGACCTACTTCTTCTTAGTTAAAGGCTCTGCTTCTTAGGCTACTGGACACCATTAGCTCCAGAGGGTTCGATCACTTGGTTCGCCTAGCTGCTTGTTCCCAGAGCCGCGCCGTCATCCCCCTCACAGAAGCCAGAAGAAAGAAGCCGGGTGAGTATGAGAAGAAAAGAAGACTTCAGTGACAGCAGAAGACTTCAGTAACGGAGGTACAGCGCAGCGGTCGCGCTGCGCTCCATGCTCCCATACACCAACGGCACTTACAGGGTGCAGGGCGCTAGGGGGGGGGGGGGGGAGCGCCCTGGGCAGCAAAGTTACTGATAGTCTTAACGCTGGCATAAGTTAGTTATTCGGGGCCTGGGCACCGTTTCCGATACCCCCGCCAGTATGAGGCAGCGGTCACGCTGCGCGCCATTGCACCCACACACCGTTTTTTACAAGGGTGCAGGGCGCTGGGGGGGCGCCCTGGACAGCAATGTATATACCTTTTGGAGGGTGACAACATGTTTATAGTTATACAGTGTGTAGACACTGTATAGGGACCCCCGATAGCATAAAAAGAGCTATATTATTAGCGGGCTGAAGCGCGCCGAGAAGGGACGGGGCTTAGCCCTCATTGCAGAAGTCAGCGCCATTTTTCTCCATGAACCGCCAAAACAATGTAAAACAGTGCATATGTGAGGGGGCACAGTGTTTAGTGCTATATAGAGGACAATATAGCACTATTTGAGATAAATGGGCAGGTACTCTGTGTGTTGTGCTTATATATCTTTCCCTGTTGGATACCCACTATAGCTTAGTCGACATGTGTCGACAGGTGTGAGTGCTTTGTCACTTATGGGGATCACTGTCGGCATCGCCGACGCCTGTTGGTGCTTGATTCTGTCAATGCAGTGTCAGCAGGTCGGTTGTTGTATACTTGTTAAAAGTAAACAATATAGGGGAGACACAGTAGTGTGTGGGTGACCCTGTCGGCACCAACTGTTTATACTGGGTGTAAATTAACATGCTGTAACTGCCTTATACCTGTGTATATATTTATATATATATGTATGGTACGGTTCAATGGGCCTATAGCTCGAGCACAGACATGGTAGTTTGTGGGGGGGGGAGTGTTATTGAAATTATATATGTATACTTCCCTCAGACCCCTCGGGGTTGCAAGAATGTTACTTTGCCTGGTTACTACTCCCTGCTGTCGACGAATTCTAGGTTTTCTGTCGACCATAAGGTTTCATGTTAGATCCACAATTGGGGCATACAGTACATGGTCATACACATTCCGAACACATTAATCACTAAGGACCCGACGGTTCCGGACAATCCGCTTCTATGTATGTTGTGTATATGTATGTATATATATATATATATATATATATATATATATATACATATATATATATATATATATATATATATATATATAGGGTAGTGTCCACACTCACGTGTTGCATAGAAGTTTGCTGGGGTAGCATCCAAGTAGATAGGAACAAAGTCCCATTCTAACACAAATCCAATAGAAAGCAGGAGCACTCACCAGTCTTCAAATAGCAAGGGTTTTTATTCAGATCATCAGTGCAAGATTCAGATCAACGTTTCGGTCTATATGTAGACCTTTGTCAAGATGATTATAGACTGAAAAGATTACCCTTATATACCCCATATAAGCCCACCCACCAATTAATCAAAGCAACACCCCTACACCCCATACAGAGACAACAATAACAATGAACATATCACAAGTATACATGAAACATATAGAGATCAATAGTTAAAATGCCAATCGTCACCCTACCTAATTCCAGTCATAGTAGTAAGCCACGATCTTGTGCATATCACTAGAAGCATATTTAGAATCTCGTGTGGCTGATGAAAGCTCCGGCGTGCGTTCCACAGGCCTCCTCACTTCCTGCCTGTGGAGCGCATCAGCTGACCGGACATCAGGCGCTGCCATGGTAACAGAGCGCCGAGACCGGAAAGTAAAGAATCCGTTAGATTCTCTTTAATATTAGAAGCTCAAGCTCCCGCAGGTGATCAAATGATCTCAAGTATAGTTGAGGATATCCTAAAGGTTCATGGTATAGTGCATGAAGTCAAATAATCACTGCATCTGTCACAGCTGATCCGTTGCTATGGTAACTAAGTACATTATTCAAAAATCCAAAGACTGGACTGGATAGGCAGGGCGGGATTGGGATCTAAGGTGAACCATATGGTTAATATGTGCATGCAAATTAGTGCACACATATACACATAGTTGAGATCATTTGATCACCTGCGGGAGCTTGAGCTTCTAATATTAAAGAGAATCTAACGGATTCTTTACTTTCCGGTCTCGGCGCTCTGTTACCATGGCAGCGCCTGATGTCCGGTCAGCTGATGCGCTCCACAGGCAGGAAGTGAGGAGGCCTGTGGAACGCACGTCGGAGCTTTCATCAGCCACACGAGATTCTAAATATGCTTCTAGTGATATGCACAAGATCGTGGCTTACTACTATGACTGGAATTAGGTAGGGTGACGATTGGCATTTTAACTATTGATCTCTATGTTTCATGTATACTTGTGATATGTTCATTGTTATTGTTGTCTCTGTATGGGGTGTAGGGGTGTTGCTTTGATTAATTGGTGGGTGGGCTTATATGGGGTATATAAGGGTAATCTTTTCAGTCTATAATCATCTTGACAAAGGTCTACATATAGACCGAAACGTTGATCTGAATCTTGCACTGATGATCTGAATAAAAACCCTTGCTATTTTGAAGGCTGGTGAGTGCTCCTGTTTTCTATTGGATTTGTGTTAGAATGGGACTTTGTTCCTATCTACTTGGATGCTAGTACCCCAGCAAACTTCTATGCAACACGTGAGTGTGGACACTACCCTATATATGATACTTTGCATGACTTTGCAAATTATGTCCTGCACCAGTGATTATATGATATGGATTTAATTAATCTATTTTTGAAAGACTTTTAATGAACATCTTGATTGAATGGATTGGACCTTGATGACCTGTGGACTGCTTTGCTATTAAAGCTCAAATGGATATTTGTTTTCTTTATATTTTTCTTACAGATATTTCTCTATGAAATGTTATTTATATAATACCATGGAGAATTATTTTTTCTGGTGCTGACACTTTAGGAATTTTTTATAATTTTTTTCTCTTCTTTTTATTTTTTGATTTTTTCTCTTTATGTATATATACATATGATTGTGACTATATACATAATATTTACTTTTTTTTTTTGTGTTCTGTGACCTGACTCAGTGGTATAGACTAATTGATGGGATGTGTCTAGTGTGAGTAGACACTGTTGATTTACTTTTTAGATGGAGAATCTTGTCTCTACTGATTTATTACATGCGGCTGAACATGACTCATTGGCATTCACTGATGAGGATGCCGAACGGGTGTTGTCTGAGTTTAGCGATTTAGAACAGATTCCAGCAGAAAGTGCTCTAGATTTGTATCATAAACTTCTGAACCTTGAAAAGAGGGAGATAGATTTACTATTACACGGACAGTTTCTTTCTGACTATTTCCGGAAGAAGCAGATCCCACGGGGCTTTCGTTTGAAAAATATCCCTACAATTGGTAGGGGGAACCCATCCTTTTGTAGCAAGTGGTGCTCTATTTTAAATAAGTGCTCGTTCGATCTGCTTCTTCTGGTAATTGAGGAAGTAGGGAGTGACCTGAAAAAGCTTAGAACTGAGATCACTAGCTTTAAACCGGCAGCCATTGACTCCCTACAAAAAGATAATACACAACAATGGATGACTAAACTTAAACAACAAACCGAAAAATATCGTAAAGACCTTGTTTCCTTCAAACGATCTAAACTTGAGAAAGTTGATCGGGACTATAAGGATCATAGAGTCTATAATTGGCTGACCGGGAATGAAAACCCCTCGTTTAGGTTCAGGGGCAATAGATATAAACAGAATCAGGCACACTTTGATAGCTATTCCTCATCAGAGAGGGATTCTTCTGACTCTCAGACACGCTCAAAACCCCCTTTACCTAGAGCTAATACCCGATCACAATTTGGGGAACTGTCTTTAAACGTAGAAGGCCCCACCTCCGGCGGGGCAAATATAAAAGAAAAGAAAAAACAACCAAAAACAACGAAGAATCTGTGATTAACTTATCTTCATATAAACTTTCATCCTCAGAAACTAGTCTGCTTTCCAGAGGTTTGAGCTTCATACCTACACCTAGATTTAATGAATTTGATTGGGCCATTGATAGATTTAAGGTTGGTAGGAAACTGAGACTCATAGAAAAAATTTCTAATCCTATGATAAATGTTCAAACCTGTAAATCCTTTAAGAGAAAGAGTACTTATGATCCCCCATCCCTAAATCCTAGTATAAGGACCTTCACTAGGATGCTGGAACAGGATGTAAAAAAGTCGCTTGAAAACCATAAACAATGTAGATACAATCTTACTGGGGTTGAGAGAAGGGCTTTAAGTGATTTAAAGAATAATTCACGGGTTACCGTGAGACCTGCCGATAAGGGTGGGGCAGTGGTTCTATTAGATACCAGTGATTATAATTCTGAGGCATTGAGACAACTTGCGGACAGTGATACATATAGACTACTACCGAGTGACCCGGTGTTGATCTTTAAAAGCCGATTGGATAAATTACTGGATGCTGCTTTAGTACATGGTTGGATTGATGAAGAAACTACTGGTTTCCTAAAAACAGATTTTCCTATTTGCCCAATACTGTATTTACTGCCAAAAATTCACAAAACACTGGATAAACCACCGGGACGCCCAATAATCTCTGCACGTAACTCATTATTCTCCAATGTGGCTCAATATGTGGATAGTTTTTTACAGGTTTGTGTTAAGGAAACCAGTAGTTATCTTAAAGATACGGGTGACTTTTTGAGACTTTTGAACCTGCTTCCTTATGTTGATCAAGGAATTTTTGTCACCCTTGACGTTACGTCTCTCTATACAGTGATCCCACATGGTGCTGGCCTGGCAGCTACTAGGCGGGCTTTGATACACTCACATACTGGGACACCACCGATTGAATTCTTGATGGAATTGCTTGAACTCATCTTAACATGTAATTATTTTCGCTTTGTGGGGCGGTACTATCTCCAAACGGCGGGAACCGCGATGGGAAGTAATATTGCCCCTTCGTATGCAAATCTTTATATGGATGAATAGGAGAATCAGAACATCTTCCCGCGGTTTGGGGATAGTATCACCTTCTATCGGCGATTTATTGACGATATTTTTTTAATTTGGAACAACACTGAGGGATCCCTCCTTGAGATGCTTGAATACCTTAATTCACTTGATTCTCCGATTAAGCTTACTATGCATTTTGACACGGAATCTATTGATTTCTTGGATGTAAGTGTCTATACCACTGAGTCAGGCTATGGTTATAAATTGTTTAGGAAGATGACCGATAGGAATACCTTATTATCTTTTGATAGCCACCATCCAGGGTCATTAAAACGTAATTTACCTTGTTCTCAATTTATATGGGTTCTTCGGAACAACTCAGATCCAAATACTACTATAATACAGTTGGAGGATATGAAAAATAGATTCAAGGCTAGGGGATATGATGACCATACCATCATGAATTGCCTTGATAAGGCTAGGAAAATCCATGCAGGGCACTCACTGAAGAAGGTATCCGAAAAAAAACCATTTGTTGTCTCAACTACTTTCAATACAGCAGGATCTGCTATACGAAAGGTGGTCAACAAACATTGGCCAATGGTTAAAACAGATCCATTATTAACAAAGAGATTGCCGAAAAAAACCCTATTGAGCTTTAGACGGGCGCGCAATTTGAAGGACATCTTAATGCAGCCGGATAGACCAATTGAATCTGGCTCGGATATGTGGCTGGTCCCCAAAAAAATGGGATGCTACAGATGCACTAATTGTACAACTTGCCGGAGTATGACAAGTGGAGAGTACTTTCATCATCCGCATACTGGTGCTAAAATATTTATCCGACACAGATTGAGCTGTACATCTGATTTTGTTGTCTATACCTTGACATGCCCTTGCTCCCTCGTCTATGTGGGTAAAACAATTCGCCCCTTCCGTGAAAGGATGGCAAACCACCGTCTGTCTGTGAGAGAGGCTTTGACTAATGGTAACTCCGATAAACCGGTGGCCAGACACTTCTATGAGGCCCGTCACCCTCTGGCGACTTTGAAAAGTATGGTGATTGATAGAGTGGCACCATTAAGAAGAGGTGGAGATCGGGCAAAGCTCTTGTTGAAACGTGAGGCGGCTTGGATACACCGCCTAGACACCATAAGACCTCGTGGCCTAAATGATGGCATTCACTATGGCATTTTTCTGGAATAACTTTGGACTTTTTTTCATCTCTTTATTATTATTCTTATTTTTTATTTTTTATTTTTTATATTTTTGGCCTGTGATGGTGGCTTATCTGTGATTTATTACTCATTACTCTTTTTCTTTTTTTGTATTCCTAGACATGGTCCTCTTCCTATATGCAATTTAATTATATGAGTGCTCTATTTAGGGAGCAATTATTTACCTGAAGGAACTCTCTAATAGGTATTATAATATGTCTAATCCAGTCCTGTTGGTTATCTGTGTGTGCATATGGGTGCATATATGTACCTATTTGTATATGTGTGCACTAATTTGCATGCACATATTAACCATATGGTTCACCTTAGATCCCAATCCCGCCCTGCCTATCCAGTCCAGTCTTTAGATTTTTGAATAATGTACTTAGTTACCATAGCAACGGATCAGCTGTGACAGATGCAGTGATTATTTGACTTCATGCACTATACCATGAACCTTTAGGATATCCTCAACTATAGTTGAGAACATTTGATCACCTGCGGGAGCTTGAGCTTCTAATATTAAAGAGAATCTAACGGATTCTTTACTTTCCGGTCTCGGCGCTCTGTTACCATGGCAGCGCCTGATGTCCAGTCAGCTGATGCGCTCCACAGGCAGGAAGTGAGGAGGCCTGTGGAACGCACGCCAGAGCTTTCATCAGCCACACGAGATTCTAAATATGCTTCTAGTGATATGCACAAGATCGTGGCTTACTACTATGACTGGAATTAGGTAGGGTGACGATTGGCATTTTAACTATTGATCTCTATATGTTTCATGTATACATGTGATATGTTCATTGTTATTGTTGTCTCTGTATGGGGTGTAGGGGTGTTGCTTTGATTAATTGGTGGGTGGGCTTATATGGGGTATATAAGGGTAATCTTTTCAGCCTATAATCATCTTGACAAAGGTCTACATATAGACCGAAACGTTGATCTGAATCTTGCACTGATGATCTGAATAAAAACCCTTGCTATTTTGAAGACTGGTGAGTGCTCCTGCTTTCTATTGGATACATATATATGTGATACGTGTGTAATGGTGTATTACATTATGTATATTCATATTATGAATTATATTGAATGCTGAATTAAAAGTATTCCTTCTCGTGCTGGTCGCTCTGTTGATAAAGCTCTAGGTCGGCTGTGACGAGTTGGTCTCAGATCCTCTCAAGGAGTCCGAAGGTTTATTCGTTTCCCGCCGCGGGTAGAATACTGTGAGGGTCAACTCCTGGTCGACATGGGGCCCTGTCACAAAGGATCGTATACAGGAAGCTAAGTGATATTTTATTTCTATGCTTTGGGCTTATTTGCACTACATGCACATGAGGGAGTGTTTATATTCGGAAAGGCATCCAATAGAATTACCCGAAAGAGAGAGGGGATGTTTCTTATGTTGATTCTTCTCTATAACATTGCGGCAGGCTGACGTGTGTATACAGGAGGTGTGGCCGGGGGAATGCTGAGGCTGACTCCGAGAGATACTGGAGTTTTTCCCTGTGATGGTGTACCGCTATTTGGGGATGCCTCAGTTCAGTCAATCTCGGCGGATACTGCTGGTAAATCTAACTTCGTGAGTTAGTCTCCTTCTGTCATGATCCGGGTATCTGGATGCCATTACCTGCCTTTCAGATGTCTCCTGAGGCTCGCTCAGCGTTCCAAGGCCGGATCTCATCTGTGTCCACATACTGCACATTCCTCCTGTCACGCTGAGATGCTGTCACAGTGGCGCCATTAAAACAATTAACAAGTGGCGCTGGACAACCAGAGTAAATTAAAACATTTATTTTCTTAAATGCATGTAAAAATTACAACAACCTCCCTGGGGTAATAAATCTTAAAAGAACACAATGTCTGGATTAACATTGAATGAGCCTAATTAATAGCATGTAATTAGTTTATAAATAACACCTGGAAGGTAAACAGCCTTTTATGGGTTATATATATGCACACTATTATTACTAATTAATAGAACAAAAGTCACTAGCAACTGTTTTCTTTTAGCCAGTTGTAAAAATGTAAGTTCATAACAGTGGGTAGCTATTGCAGAAAAAAGACACGTGTATATTAATAGCTGTGTGCACACAGTTACCACTGGGCAGGAGCTCCTACGGTCTCTGCTCCCCGGTGTTGTCCCACAGTCCGGACGGAGACACTCACCAGAGCCTCAGTGGACAATCTGGAAGCCGTGCCGTGCGGGGTGTCTCAATGCGCTGTCCTAGCCCAATTCACACCGTCTCCGGTACCTCCGTGCTTTGCAAACGGGGGCTATTAGCTGGTATATTTCTTTCGAGAAAGACGCCCTGCTGGCGTTGAAACGCGTTAAGGATACAGGCTTTCTATCACAAGGATTTATACTCTAAAGCTACGGGGAGCTGTTACACATAACAGCGATAAGCCCTGCATTTTCTGGATCCACGGCTCACCACTGCGACTGGGAACATCTATGCTGCATTTCTTCATCCTTTGCAGCCAGACCGCACACGCCAAGCTGAGCGGTGGAAGCTACGTCAGCCGCCTCTTCAAGTCCGGCACAGATCGGCGAACGGAGCCCCTGTCGGATGCCCGCCCAATAGAAGTTAGGCTCCTTGTGGGTCACACACACCAGGAAAGTTTACCTCATTCAACTCCGGATATACCAGCTAATAGCCCCCGTTTGCAAAGCACGGAGGTACCGGAGACGGTGTGAATTGGGCTAGGACGGCGCATTGAGACACCCCGCACGGCACGGCTTCCAGATTGTCCACTGAGGCTCTGGTGAGTGTCTCCGTCCGGACTGTGGGACAACACCGGGGAGCAGAGACCGTAGGAGCTCCTGCCCAGTGGTAACTGTGTGCACACAGCTATTAATATACACGTGTCTTTTTTCTGCAATAGCTACCCACTGTTATGAACTTACATTTTTACAACTGGCTAAAAGAAAACAGTTGCTAGTGACTTTTGTTCTATTAATTAGTAATAATAGTGTGCATATATATAACCCATAAAAGGCTGTTTACCTTCCAGGTGTTATTTATAAACTAATTACATGCTATTAATTAGGCTCATTCAATGTTAATCCAGACATTGTGTTGTTTTAAGATTTATTACCCCCGGGAGGTTGTTGTAATTTTTACATGCATTTAAGAAAATAAATGTTTTAATTTACTCTGGTTGTCCAGCGCCACTTGTTAATTGTTTTATTGGTTGTGTTTTAAGGGATTGGCAATTCCCTTTTTCAAGAGGCTGCTGACAACCAAGTGCAGTGCTATTCACCTGAGCGCATAGCTTTTTCCATTTTTACAGTGGCGCCATGTTTGAATCCTGCATGGCGTCTCCCGTTCTCCGTGGCCTCCGCCGCCGCTCCTGTGTTATAGGTGCAGGTTGTCAGTGTGGTGTTCCATGCCTGCCGCGGCCTCCGTTGTCATCCACGAGTCTCAGCATACATTTGTCAGTCTGGCGTCTCCTGTCCTCTGTGGCCGGCGCCGCCATTACAGTTATGTTTCCACATGGTTTCCCAAGCCAGTTTTCCCTCCAAGTTCTAACATGGGCGCAGCCATGTTGGATCTAATCACATGCTTCAGTTCCTCCAATCCACTGCCTGGAAATCTGCATAATTGCCCAGCCAATACCTGCATTGCTGCAGGTATAAGTATCCTGTGCCTGGGCCAGGAAATGGTCAGTGCTTTGTTTGTCATACCTTGTTCCAGTCTCTCTCCTGTGGTTGTGTTTCCAGGTTCAAGCTCCTGTCTCCAGCATCCACCAAAGAGACCCGCACCTGCCTACCATCCTGCGGTGCAGCCTGACTCTGCAGTCCTCCGTGGCTGATCCAGTTTCCAGCTTCCAGCTATTTCATCTGCTTCCAGCAGTATCCACTACCACCGGTAATCATCCTTCAATTCCTCTGTTTCCACGCTCCCTAGCATCTTACTATATTCACTCCGTGTTTCATCACCTGGCTGGTTCCACCCAGCATTCATTCAGTGACTTTATCATCTGGCTGATTCCATTCCGCATCCACTCCATGTCTTACCACCTGGCTGGTTCCATCCAGCAATTACAACAGCTGATTCAAGTTACCAACTTCATCTGTTCCATCTACTGGCATGTTCCTTGGATATCTTAACTACTACAGCCAGGCCTGGTAAGGTTATTCCATCTAAGGACTGTAACAGCTGTTCTTACCTACCAGTGTCCTGTGTAACCATTTCATGGTCAGAGTGCTCCAGGAATCATATTATTTATCATTGCCATTATTTACCTTGAATGCTGTTTGTTTACACGGAGTCTGTTAATAAACTTTTATTTTGACTTTTACCTGGTTGTCATGGTCACACCTTCGGGTTTCCTTTTAACACTTACATGACCAGGGGTCTGATTAAACCTCCCCGGTTTAAGTTCCTCTCAGCCCCTACAACTGAGGCTTTCTTCTGTCAGCCAAAACCCTCAGTTGTGACAGTAAGCACTGACCATATGAATCCAGCCGGAGACCAGGATCAAGCGGCTAGGCCGATGCAAGAACTGGCAGCCAGACTCGAACATCAGGAGGCTGCACAAGGCCACATCATCCGCTGTCTCCAGGATCTCTCTACGCGGCTGGATGGGATTCAAACGACCCTCCGTGGACCTGGCACGTCCGGTGCGTCCACTACAGTGACACCAGCTGTAACCCCACCTACCTTACCCATTTCCATTCCACGTCTTCATCTCCCAACGCCAGCAAAGTTTGACGGATCTCCAAGGTTCTGCAGGGGATTTCTTAACCAATGCGAAATCCACTTTGAGCTTCAGCCTGGCAATTTCCACAGCGACCGTACTAAAATTGCCTATATCATTTCCCTTCTCAGCGGCTCAGCCCTTGACTGGGCATCACCTTTATGGGAGAAGTCTGATTCCCTGCTGTCCTCCTATACGGACTTTGTGGCAACATTCAGGCGCATCTTCGACGAGCCAGGCCGGGTAACCTCTGCTTCATCTGAGATTCTCCGTTTACGCCAGGGAACACGTACTGTGGGACAGTATCTCATACAGTTCAAAATCCTGGCATCCGATCTGGCATGGAACGACGAGGCCCTGTATGCTGCATTCTGGCATGGCTTATCAGAACGCATCAAGGATGAGTTAGCTACCAGAGACTTGCCCTCTAAGTTGGATGAGCTAATTTCTCTTTGCACGAAGGTTGATCTACGTTTCAGAGAGAGTGCAACCGAGCGAGGAAGATCGTCTGCTCCAAAATCTTCTGCTCCTCCTCTTCGTCAACCGTCTCCATCCAAGGATGAGCCCATGCAAATTGGCCGTTCCCGTCTATCTCCCGCTGAGCGCCGAAGACGTCTCTCTGAGTCTCTCTGTCTCTATTGTGCAGCTCCGTCTCACATTATCAATGCCTGTCCCAAACATCCGGGAAACTCCAAATCCTAGCTCGCCAAGGAGAGGGCCGGCTAGGAGTAATGATCTCCTCTCCATCTCCTCATGATTGTAATCTCCCAGTCTCGCTTCAAATTGCTCAACGTTACAGGAACGTCATTGCCCTCCTTGATTCCGGAGCAGCTGGGAATTTCATAACCGAAGCTTATGTTAAACGGTGGTCCCTACCCACCGAGAGACTTCCTTTGTCCATCTCCTTAACTGCAGTAGATGGCAGCAAGATTTTTGACGCAGTTATTTCTCTAAGGACTCTACCAGTTCGTCTGAGAGTGGGAGTTCTTCATGCAGAATTTATTTCCTTCCTAGTGATTCCAAGAGCCACACATCCAGTGGTTTTGGGCCTTCCATGGCTCCGTCTCCACAATCCGTCGATTGACTGGACGACTACGCAAATACTAGCATGGGGTCCCTCCTGTGCTAAGACTTGTTTGTCCAAAGTGCTTCCTGTTTGTTCTTCTTTCCCCAGGTCGTCTGATGTTCCACCTCCTCCATATCAAGACTACACGGACGTGTTCAGTAAGGCTTCTGCTGATATCCTTCCTCCTCATAGAGAATGGGACTGCCCAATTGATCTCATTCCAGGGAAGGTTCCACCTCGAGGCCGAACTTACCCGTTGTCTCTGCCTGAGACGCACTCCATGGAGGAGTACATCAAAGAGAACCTGGCGAAAGGTTTTATCCGACCTTCTTCTTCTCCAGCTGGCGCAGGCTTCTTCTTTGTTAAGAAGAAGGACGGTGGTCTGCGACCGTGCATCGATTACAGAGGTCTGAACGACATTACCGTCAAGAACCGGTATCCTTTACCTTTGATTACAGAGCTCTTCGATAGAGTCAGCGGAGAAACCATCTTTACAAAGTTGGATTTGAGGGGTGCCTACAATCTCATCCGGATCCGTGAGGGTGACGAGTGGAAGACCGCTTTTAACACCTGTGATGGACATTATGAGTACCTCGTCATGCCCTTCGGATTGAGCAACGCTCCAGCTGTCTTCCAGCATTTCGTGAATGAGATCTTCAGAGACATCTTATACCGCCATGTCGTGGTTTATCTAGATGATATCCTCACCTTTGCCAATAATCTAGAGGAACATCGTTTCTGGGTAAAGGAGGTTCTGTCCCGTCTCCGTGTCAATCATCTCTATTGCAAATTGGAGAAATGTGTCTTTAAAGTTAAATCCATTCCGTTCCTAGGTTACATTGTGTCCGATTCTGGACTAGAGATGGATCCTGAGAAACTACAAGCAATCCAGAATTGGCCAATACCCTTAACCCTCAAAGGGGTCCAGAGGTTCTTAGGGTTCAACAATTATTACAGAAAGTTCATACAAGACTTTTCCACCATTGTGGCGCCTATCACTGCATTAACCAAGAAGGGTGCTAACCCGTCCAAGTGGTCTGAAGAAGCTACGCAAGCTTTTCATCTTCTAAAACAACGTTTCATCTCTGCACCAGTTCTGAAACAGCCCGACACCGACTCTCCTTTCATCTTAGAGGTGGATGCCTCCTCCGTTGGAGTAGGAGCGGTGTTATCCCAGAGGGCTAAAGATAGCCATCTACATCCCTGCAGTTTCTTCTCCCGGAAGTTCTCCCCAGCTGAGCGCAACTATGCCATTGGCGACCAGGAGTTGCTAGCCATCAAGCTCGCTCTTGAGGAGTGGAGATATCTGTTGGAGGGAGCTTCTCATTCAATCACGATACTTACCGACCACAAGAATCTTTTATACCTGAAAGGCGCACAATGTCTTAACCCCCGTCAGGCCAGATGGGCACTTTTCTTTTCCAGGTTCGACTTTAAACTCCAGTTCTGTCCGCGCTCTCAGAATCGCAAGGCCGATGCCCTTTCCCGCTCTTGGGAGCAAGAAAACGAGTCAGAGTCTTCAGACAAGCATCCTATTATTAATCCATTGGCATTCTCCACGGTAGGGATGGACTCTACGCCCCCACCAGGGAAAAGTTTTGTGAAGCCGGTGTTAAGGAAGAAGCTCATGCATTGGGCCCATGCTTCCCGTTTTGCCGGACATACAGGCATTCAGAAAACCCTCGAGTTTATCTCTAGGTCCTACTGGTGGCCCACTCTGAAGAAGGACGTCAAGGAGTTTATTGCCTCTTGCCCAAAGTGTGCCCAACACAAAGTTCCCCGCCAGTCTCCTGCGGGGCAACTGGTTCCATTATCTGTTCCCAGTCGACCGTGGACCCATTTGTCGATGGACTTTGTTACAGATCTGCCTATATGCAATAAGTTTAATACCATCTGGGTGGTAGTTGACCGGTTCACCAAGATGGCACATTTCATACCCCTCACCGGTCTCCCGTCAGCTTCCAAGTTGGCCCAAGTGTTTATCCAAGAGATCTTCCGACTTCACGGTCTTCCTGAAGAGATCATCTCCGATCGTGGAGTACAATTTGTAGCCAAATTTTGGCGAAGTTTGTGTCAAGCCCTCCAAGTCAAGTTAAAGTTTTCTACAGCTTACCATCCTCAGACCAATGGTCAAACCGAGAGGGTGAATCAGGACTTGGAGGCCTTCCTCCGCATTTATGTGTCTTCCTCCCAAGATGACTGGGTTCAACTCCTTCCTTGGGCCGAGTTTAGCCACAACAATCAATACCATTCCTCATCCTCCTCAACACCATTCTTCATCAACTATGGATTTCACCCTAAGGTTCCAGAATTCCAACCGCTTCCAGCAACTTCTATTCCAGCAGTGGATGTCACCTTGCGTCAGTTTTCAAACAACTGGAAGAATGTCCGCGCAGCCCTGCTTAAAGCCTCATTTAGGTACAAGAAGTTTGCCGATAGGAAGCGTAGAGCGGTTCCTGCTCTCAAGGTGGGTGATCGAGTATGGTTGTCCACGAAGAATTTGAGGTTGAGAGTTCCCAGCATGAAATTTGCTCCTCGTTACATCGGTCCTTTTAAAATTGAACAAGTCATCAATCCTGTTGCTTACAGACTCCAGTTACCTCCCTTCTTGAAAATACCTAGGACATTCCATGTTTCCCTGTTGAAACCGCTGATCCTGAATCGGTTTCATTCTGCACTTCCTCCAACTCCTAAAGTTCAGACTCAACGGGGAATCGAGTATGAGGTGGCCAAGATTCTGGACTCACGTTTCCGTTACGGTCAGTTGCAGTATCTTATTGACTGGAAGGGCTATGGTCCTGAAGAACGCTCTTGGACCAATGCGTCTGATGTCCATGCTCCTGCCTTGATCCGGAATTTCCACTCGAAGTTTCCTCTAAAGCCTAAGAAGCGTCCTGGGGCCACTCCTAAAGGGGGGGGTGTGCTGTCACGATCCGGGTATCTGGATGCCATTAGCTGCCTTTCAGATGTCTCCTGAGGCTCGCTCAGTGTTCCAAGGCCGGATCTCATCTGTGTCCACATACTGCACATTCCTCCTGTCACGCTGAGATGCTGTCACAGCGGCGCCATGTTTGAGTCCTGCATGGCGTCTCCCGTTCTCCGCGGCCTCCGCCACCACTCCTGTGTTATAGGTGCAGGTTGTCAGTGTGGTGTTCCATGCCTGCCGAGGCCTCCGTTGTCATCCACGAGTCTCGGCATACATTTGTCAGTCTGGCGTCTCCTGTCCTCTGTGGCCGGCGCCGCCATTACAGTTATGTTTCCACATGGTTTCCCAAGCCAGTTTTCCCTCCAAGTTCTAACATGGGCGCAGCCATGTTGGATCTAATCACATGCTTCAGTTCCTACAATCCACTGCCTGGAAATCTGCATAATTGCCCAGCCAATACCTGCATTGCTGCAGGTATAAGTATCTGTTACAAGCTGTAATTGCAGCTTGTTCCCATGTGTTCAGCCTCACCTGGCTGCTAATTGCATCTTGTCAGTTTGGAGTCATGCAACAGGGCAGCTGCATGAGATTATTAATTAGGCCTCTCTGTTATATGCTGGCTCAGTGCTATTCACAGACGCTGGTGATATTTCTTGGTTTCCAGTCTGCTTGAGTTCTGAGCTTGTTCCTGCCAATTCCTGAGCTCCTGTGTAGCAGTGTCTGTCGAACTGCTTCCTGTGTCGATTCCTGTGTCAGTCCCTGTGTCGATTCCTGTGTCTGATCCCGTGTCCTGCTGTGAAGTGTTCCTGTACAGAAGTCCAGTGGCTTTGCCTATGTCTGGTCGAGTTTCTGGCTTCTTGGTGTCCACCGGTCTGTCGTTTGGGATTCTGCCTGTCCTCCAGTTCTGAGAGTCTGTGTCGGCAGCATTGGGGGTTCCTGTCCGTTTGCCAGTATTCGTACCGGTTCCGTGAGTAGCGGCAATGCCGCGTCCGTCGGCCTAGGCCGCTGTATTCTGTTATTATTTCTGTCACTGGTGTTTTGCAGAGGGTTCTGCTTATGCTGTCACCGCCGGAACACAAGAGTATTGTGTCGGCATGTGGTCAGCATTTCCTTTGTTGTTCTTTTCCTTTGGCGGCAAGCCGCACATACATTTAGTTTTAGGCTAGTTAGTAGCCCCTGGCTTTGGTTGTTTCAGTTAGAGGGCCCCTTGTTATCACCCTGTCTCGGTACACTCTTTGTCTCTCATTAAGACCTGAGGGGGCATCGAAGTTGGGCAGACGTAATCCGCCCTTTAAACGCGGCTGCCATGGGCTCAAGCAACCATAGTCTCGCAAGAGTGTACTGACAGCACGGGCGAGACAACGGAGATAGGGCGCCAGGGGCTATTCCCTTTCCATTCCCTCTTTCCCAGCATTACGTCCTGGTGCTCTGGACTCACTTCATAACATCTCCCTTGTTCTGAGCACCAGGAACCTAACATTATCACCAGCCCAACCACAAAAAAGAAATAAAACTTTTTTTCTTTTTTGGCCCAGTCCAGTGTCTAGTTTAGAATCCAGTCTTGTCTAGAAATTCAGTGTGCAGAATCCAATCCGGTGTTTAGAATCCAGTCCTGTCTAGAATTCAGTGTTTAGAATCCAGTCCGGTGTTTAGAATCCAGTCCGGTGTTTAAAAAAAAAAGTTTTGTTTTGTCTAGTTTAAAAAATTCAGTCTTGCCTTGTTTAGTCTTGCCTTGTCTAGTCTTGCCTTGTCTAGTCTTGCCTTGTCTAGTCTTGCCTTGCCTTGTCTTGTCTAGTTTTAAATCCTCCTATGTCTACTATGCAAGCCCTGCAGGCATCTCTCTCAGCCCTGAACTCTGCTTTCAGTGCTTTGAAACCTGAGCGACTAGAAGTTTTGCAGCAATCCTTAAAGCAACTGCAAAACCTTCTGACTAAAATCTTGCTCATCTTGCCAGAAGTCGTTGAGAGTACATCTATCTCTAAAGAGACTCTTGTTCACAGTATGGTGACAAGAGAATCCTCTGGTTTAATTGAAGAGAAAAGGTTTAAAGGTTTTCTGCGGCCCAGGCTCTCAGAAGAGGAGCGTCTGCGTCGCAGAAACTTAAACTTATGCCTATATTGTGGGGGTTTAGGCCACTATCTGCAGACCTGTGAGTTGCGCAAGCCAAAGTGTGGTGACGAGTCTTGCTCTCTGGCCAAGTTGAGTCAGGATACAAGACCTACTCCTGTCTCTACTGTGGCAGAGGTACTTGTCACACAACCCACACTAAAAAGCTCTCTGTCCTATAATTGGGGTCCTTGGGCAAGGGAGCCCCATTATAGATTCAGGAATCAAAAGAGAATGTTTCTCTCCTCTCTTGAGGTTCCTGTTGAAGCAGAATTGCAAGCCCCTGGAGTGGTGCCCGTTGCCCAGGTTCCTGGAGTGGTGCCCATTGCCCAGGGTCCTGGAGTGGTGCCCGTTGCCCAGGGTCCTGGAGAGGTGCCCGATGCTCTGGATCTTGGTGCGGTACACGATGCCCAGAGTGCTGGAGCGGTACCCGATGCCCAGAGTGCTGGAGCGGTACCCGATGCCCAGAGTGCTGGTGCGGTACCCGATGCCCAGAGTGCTGGTGCGGTACCCGATGCCCAGAGTGCTGGAGCGGTACCCGATGCTCTAGCTTATAGAGGGACATCAAATATTATAGCTCAGGTTTCCATACCAGAAGGGGTCTCAGAAGCTGTTACCCCAGGTAGGGACTTGAAGAGCGCAACCCCAGAAAGGGTATCTGAAACCATAGTTCTAGAAGGGAACTCGAGAAGCAAAACCCCAGAAGGGATCTTTGAAGTAATATCCCCAAGTGGGGTCTCGAGAGACGCAGCCTCTAAGAAGGGTCTAGAGGTCGCTTCCCCAGGAAAGAACTTAAGAGGTGTAGCATTAGTGGAGGTGCTGAAGGTTATAGCTTCAGCAAAAGTTCCGGAAGTCATAGTCCCGGGAGAAGTTTCGATAATTATCGACTCAGAGAGGGAGGCCGATGGCTCGGTCCCAGTGGGGGAGGCCGACGGCTCGGTCCCAGTAAAAGAATCCGAGGTGCTGACCTCAGCGGAGTTCCCGGAGGCCACTGCCCCAGCGGGGTTCCCGGAGGCCACTGCCCCAGCGGGGTTCCCGAAAGTCACTGCCCCGGGTGGGGTTCAGAAAGTCACTGCCCCGGGTGGGGTTCAGAAAGTCACTGCCCCGGGTGGGGTTCAGAAAGTCACTGCCCCGGGTGGGGTTCAGAGAGTCTCAGCCTCGAGTAAGGTCAATAGTGACCAGGTCCTAGCAAAGCACTCCAGTCAGTCAGATGGGAAGGAAACAGATCCTGACTCTGATATCTCAACATCCATAATCTTTGATGGGGACTTAGCCCAATTTCTGGCGCTTTACAAACACTATTACATTATTATGTTGTCTAGACCATTTCTGGGCATCACTTCAGAGAACCTTGTGCTTTATCTGATTTATTCTTTTAGAGGAGAGCCTTTTGAGTGGGCGAGCAGCCTAATGAAAGCTGAAGATCCCATTCTTCAGGATCCCCCAGCATTCAGTGATGCAATTATTAAAAGATATGGTTCCAAAGAAATTGGTTCAGGTTCCTCTAAGTCACCCGTCTTGTCTGCTGAGAGTCCACCAAATACTGTAAACTCGGTACAAGAGTCCCAGCCCGTTGTTTTGACTGGAGGATGTGCTTTTCTGACTTCTTCTTCTTCTAATAATAGTACTTTGCCAGAAAGTTCAGCTCCCAAGGATAAGAAACCTGTCTCTGATTTGAACGCAGCCTTGCTGGGTGGTACCATCAGTTCAGACAATGTTTGGGGAATTACCTTGGTCAGACCTAAAGAGCTTTGTAAAAAGAAGAAGAAAAAGAAATAACTTTTGACTCTTGCCTTGATATAAAAAAAAAAAAGATTTTTTTTTCCTTATCTTGTGTCCAGTGGCCACCGTCAGGGGGAGGGCACTGTTACAAGCTGTAATTGCAGCTTGTTCCCATGTGTTCAGCCTCACCTGGCTGCTAATTGCATCTTGTCAGTTTGGAGTCATGCAACAGGGCAGCTGCATGAGATTATTAATTAGGCCTCTCTGTTATATGCTGGCTCAGTGCTATTCACAGACGCTGGTGATATTTCTTGGTTTCCAGTCTGCTTGAGTTCTGAGCTTGTTCCTGCCAATTCCTGAGCTCCTGTGTAGCAGTGTCTGTCGAACTGCTTCCTGTGTCGATTCCTGTGTCAGTCCCTGTGTCGATTCCTGTGTCTGATCCCGTGTCCTGCCGTGAAGTGTTCCTGTACAGAAGTCCAGTGGCTTTGCCTATGCCTTGTCGAGTTTCTGGCTTCTTGGTGTCCACCGGTCTGTCGTTTGGGATTCTGCCTGTCCTCCAGTTCTGAGAGTCTGTGTCGGCAGCATTGGGGGTTCCTGTCCATTTGCCAGTATTCGTACCGTTTCCGTGAGTAGCGGCTCTGCCGCGTCCGTCGGCCTAGGCCGCTGTATTCTGTTATTATTTCTGTCACTGGTGTTTTGCAGAGGGTTCTGCTTATGCTGTCACCGCCGGAACACAAGAGTATTGTGTCGGCGTGTGGTCAGCATTTCATTTGTTGTTCTTTTCCTTTGGCGGCAAGCCGCACATACATTTAGTTTTAGGCTAGTTAGTAGCCCCTGGCTTTGGTTGTTTCAGTTAGAGGGCTCCTTGTTATCACCCTGTCTCGGTACACTCTTTGTCTCTCATTAAGACCTGAGGGGGCATCGAAGTTGGGCAGACGTAATCCGCCCTTCAAACGCGGCTGCCATGGGCTCAAGCAACCATAGTCTCGCAAGAGTGTACTGACAGCACGGGCGAGACAACGGAGATAGGGCGCCAGGGGCTATTCCCTTTCCATTCCCCCTTTCCCAGCATTACGTCTTGGTGCTCTGGACTCACTTCATAACATCTCCCTTGTTCTGAGCACCAGGAACCTAACAGTATCCTGTGCCTGGGCCAGGAAATGGTCAGTGCTTTATTTGTCATACCTTGTTCCAGTCTCTCTCCTGTGGTTGTGTTTCCAGGTTCCAGATCCTGTCTCCAGCATCCACCAAAGAGACCCGCACCTGCCTACCATCCTGCGGTGCAGCCTGACTCTGCAGTCGTCCGTGGCTGATCCAGTTTCCAGCTTCCAGCTATTTCATCTGCTTCCAGCAGTATCCACTACCACCGGTAATCATCCTTCAATTCCTCTGTTTCCACGCTCCCTAGCATCTTACTATATTCACTCCGTGTTTCATCACCTGGCTGGTTCCACCCAGCATTCATTCAGTGACTTTATCATCTGGCTGATTCCATTCCGCATCCACTCCGTGTCTTACCACCTGGCTGGTTCCATCCAGCAATTACAACAGCTGATTCAAGTTACCAACTTCATCTGTTCCATCTACTGGCATGTTCCTTGGATATCTTCACTACTACAGCCAGGCCTGGTAAGGTTATTCCATCTAAGGTCTGTAACAGCTGTTCTTACCTACCAGTGTCCTGTGTAACCATTTCATGGTCAGAGTGCTCCAGGAATCATATTATTTATCATTGCCATTATTTACCTTGAATGCTGTTTGTTTACACAGAGTCTGTTAATAAACTTTTATTTTGACTTTTACCTGGTTGTCATGGTCACACCTTCGGGTTTCCTTTTAACACTTACATGACCAGGGGTCTGATTAAACCTCCCCGGTTTAAGTTCCTCTCAGCCCCTACAACTGAGGCTTTCTCCTGTCAGCCAAAACCCTCAGTTGTGACACCTTCACAACGGTTGGTGATGCATTCTTTTGAGGGATGCAGTCGTTTTAACCGGTTCGATACCGTTCTTTTTTCCTTTTCTGTGCAGACAGTGGAAGGTGAAAAGGTAAGAGTTCTGCAGCCTTGTGAGGTTCGCAGAAGCGGATGTCGTTTTTTGTTTCTACCACATCCACCACAGGTCGCTGAGTCTATCTGGCTACTTTTCAGTCAGTCCGGGAATAGACTAGGACCTGTGAGTTAATTATAGAATCAAAAGGGGGACATTCTGGCGTTACAGATGTTTCCCCTCACTGATTTTTCTAATAGATCTTGCCGTTTCCCCTCTGGAAGGGGAGGTAGTACGCGACGCCATACCAGAGGTGTGTAAGATTCAGGGCATTGTCCTGCTGTCCCTGTTGTAAAAAACCCCCAAAAAACTAAGAGGGTAAAATGTGTTGTTCTCTGCATTCACATTACCTGGGTGGATATCCAGGATTGTCTTTGCCACTTCACCGGAGTGATGGCAGTGGGATGGTATTCTTTCAATAGTAAGAGCCGTTGTTGTTCTGTACTGGGACACTCTCCTGATTAAGGCGAGGTCAAGACACAAGTGGTGCAAATCGTTGTTTTCTCTCTGACTGTTCTTCAACACAGGGGAAGGCTGTTATTCCCAACGACGCAGGCGTCGGAGGTGGGTATCAGAGTAGATGCGGAACGGTTGAAGTTCTGTGTGTTCCTGTGGAAAAAGATCTGAGGATCCGGTGTCAGATCAGATTTGCAGTGACAATCCATCAATATGTTCCGTTGATGAAGAAGATCGGTGCAGCCTACGAGGCCTTTTCGGTGAGCAGGTCAAATACCAGAGTGGTTTTCACGGGGCCAGTTGGAAATGTAGTCCGGGTCTCACCTGCGCATGCGCGGGAATATAATCCTAATGGCCAGGTTTTCGCTCCTGTGGTGTCAGCTCAGTTCTCACCTCCTAGTGGGACGAAGGTTCGGAATACAGGATGAGATCCTGGTGTCCATGCATGCAGATCTCCGAGACTGGGGAGCAGTCTGTGCAAGGGAAGTATTTCTAGAGGAAAAGGTCAAGCTGGGAAGCTTGTCTGCAATAGGCTTTCGTGAATTAAGAGCTATTTTCAATGAACATATGCTACGGGATCTGCCCGTGTTAATTCTGTCGGACGACTTAACAGCAGTGGTGTAAGTAGGCCGATAGGGCAGAACAAGGAGCAAAGAGGCAATGGCAGATGCCGTAAATTTCACTGAAGCGACAAGTCTTTGAGGAGTACCTCAATTGGACATGTTGGCGTCTCGCCTCAACGAGAGATCTCAGTGATATTGTTCCAGGTCAGTGGACACTCAAGCTATAGCAGTGGACGTCCTCAGAACACCTTGGGTGTTTTCAGTTGGTCTATGTGTCCCCTACGTTTTCACTCTTCTGAAGGTGATAAACGTAAGAAGAACAAAGGTTCAGGTGAGCCTCATTGTTCCGGTCTAAATGAGGATGGCTTGGTATCCATCTCTTCAGGATTTACTCATAGAAGATCCTTGGCCTCTTCCTCTAAGTGAGGAACTGTTGAAACAAGATCCGGGCGTGTATCAGAACTTACCGCGGCTGCGTTTGACGGCGTGGCGGTTGAACGCCATATCCTAACCAGATAGGGATAGAAAAGAAGTCACGCCAAAGCCTTACCACCGTGTTTTGATGTGAATCCAAGAAGGCTACTGTGGAAGATTTCAGCTGGGTTGTTCTTCTCCATTCTTGGCAAGCCGGTGTGGGTGCAGGCCTAAAGTTAGGCTCCATTTCAGTGCGGGTTTGGCCTTATAAATTTTCTTTCGAGAAAAAATTGGCAAACTTTTCGGAAGTTCGGTCCTTCGTGGAAGGTGTACTGCACATCCAACCTCCATTGTGCCTCCATTGGCACCGTGGGACCTTGACGTGGTGTTGCGTTTTCTTGTGTCAAAATGTTTGGAACCTTTATGACAGGTTGTGTTAAAATTTCTCTCTTGGAGAGTGGTCATGCTTTTGCTTTGGCGTCCGCAGGGCGGATGTCGGAAGTAGCGGCTGGGTCTCTCAAGAGCCCCTGTTTGATCATCCAGGTGGATAGAGCGGAATTGAGAACTCGGATAATAGTTCTGCCAAAAGTGGTTTTGGTGTTCGCAGAAACCTGCCTATTTGATGCCTGTGGTTGCTTAAGCGTTGGCGGATTCAAGGTCTCTCGATGTAGTCAGGGCTTTGAATATTTATGTCACCAATTTGGCTCGGATTGGGGAAACAGAGGCTCTGTTTGTCCGGTATACCCCAGTGTGATTGGGGCGCCTGTGTCTCTGCAGTCTGTTACACGCTAGATCTGTGATACGATTCGGCGTGCTCATTCTACGGCTGGATTGCCGTTACTGAAGTCGGTGGTGACCCATTCTACTAGGTAGATGGGCTCTTCTTGGGCGGATGCCCGAGGAGTCTCTCCGGTTCAACGTTGCCGAGCGGATACTTGGTCGGGTTCAAACACTGTGTTATTTATTCTCTCAGCATGTGACTGTGTATTGTTCATGCCGTTGGCTGGTATTCTATTGAATGCCATGTTCTGCGGTATGTTCGTGGTGTGAGCTGGTATGACACTCACCGTGTTTACACAATAAATTCTTTCCTCGAAATGTCCGTCTCCCTGGGCAAAGTTTTCTAACTGGGGTCTGGAGGAGGGGCATAGAGGGAGGAGCCAGTTCACACCCATTCAAAGTCTTATAGTGTGCCTATGTCTCCTGCCGATCCCGTCTATACCCCATGGTCCTTACGGAGTCCCCAGCATCCTCTACGGACTAAGAGAAAAGGATTTACTGGTAGGTATTAAAATCCTATTTTTGTTAATATGCTCTGTTCTTGCCATTTATTATATATTGTTGCTGTGTGATAAATAGTTGCATTCTATTAATGGGAACATGGCCAGTGTTTCTGATTAACCTGTGCAGTTCTGGACCTCCTTCTTCCTATCCACATGGCTGCAGCCAGTCAACTCCCAGGTCAAAGTGTAGTGAGGTGAATTACCAGTATCCTCCTTCATCTTGGAAGACTTGGAAGCCCCATCTCCAGCACCAACTGCCCACATTGCCAGCGGAGGCAAATAAGTAGCCATCTTATACATCTTGGTGAAATGGTATAGCCACTGGCATCTTCCCACCACCACCATCACCATCAGTCTTATGTTTACAGCTGCACTTGAGATAAGCCTGTCAGCTCAGTCTGCACACCGCTCCCTGCCTGTGCACAGACTACATGTGTCGCATTATGGAGACTGTACATGACACACTTTTTCCACAAAGCCCCCTTTGTCTGAATGCTCACTTACTGCCCTATACATATACATTTTTAGAGAGGAGACGTGTTTGGAATCCAAGGCAACATGAACATGAATTCATGCGTATTATGGTGCACAAATGTTGCCTGGTCAGAAACGGCATTGAACACCCACTAATTTGCAGCTAAAATCTAATTATGAAGTCGACATGGTTCAGTCCGTCGACATTCACAGAATATCAACATGTTCAGTATGTCTACATGTTAAAAGTTGACATGTGAAATGTTGATATTCTCAGAGAACCGACACTTGGGTTTAGGCCCCCACTGCAGTGTTAGGCTTTGACACTATGTGGAACACTAGGGTTACACACTAGGGAGAGGGTTAGGTATTAGGGTTAGGGGGAGAGTACTCCCCGGAATGGCCCTTGTCCGCATGTGACTATTGGGACCCAGAAGATGCCACTGGACACACCGCTGCCGTTGGGACCAGGCAAGTGACCGATGTACCACTAGGAATGTTATGTTACTGCAATGCTGCCCTGATTGTTTGTTATGTTTTCAATGCCATAAGACTATCATTGTGCTGGTTTACTGCCGTAATACCTAGTGGCACAGAGAGGAGGGGGAGGTTACTAAATACCCGGGTCCGGGCCTGATGGAGGGGCCTGGGAGGGACCAGTGTCCACTGTCCAGATCATCCAGCCATTTGCTCAGAAGAGTCTTGGGAGGCTAAAAAAAGCATTTATGGGCTCCTAATCAAATCATTATGGGGCCCCATGTTGCAATGTTGCACACCTGTTTCTATACCATTTGTCACAGAACACAAATAAACAGAGTAAGTGGGCATAGGATCTAGAACTATTTTATCTCACCCAAAAAGAAGTATAGGGGGTATTTTATGGTAAATATTAAATACAGTGATTAGTAAATATTCTGGACCTTATTCAGCATCAGTCACGGTTTCTGCAATCTTAAAAGAAACTGTGACTGGAAAAACTCAGCATGGAGCCGCCTATCGCAGGGCAAGGCCACCCAGCATGACAAGGGCCACCCCATGAAGTGATCGCAATCTAACTGCGATTGCGGTACAGTTAGATTGTGATCGCATCAAATTATGGTCGACCACTGCCTGCACAGCCTATCTGTGAAGGTAGGTGTACCGCCGCAATTTTTTAACCGAAGAGGCTGCGTGTGATGTCACGCAGCCACCCCAAAAATGCTCCAGACACACATGCGTTTTTGCCAACACTCCCACCCCCAATGCCACATCACCGCCCCACGAATGGCCACCACTGTCAATCACGTTGCGGTCGCATCCTTCCGGAATGCAACCACAATGTGTAAATCCGCACAGGTGCAATACAGCATCAAAATAAGCAAACTGCATTAGTGGTTGAAGCTGAATAAGGGACTCAGTGTGTCCCAGTGTTAATTTTTACATTATTGGAGCCCTAGGTTCTCTCTGTTATATATAGCCCAGAAAGGTTTCTACAATAACATAGATTCTCTTCTCTGAATAGATGATTCACTACAAGGCCTAAATATTGTAAGACGGACAATATTAACTTTTTCCATCTACACTCTCTGAGGAGGTGGATTTAATATTAGAAATTTACATAGTCACAAAATAAAAATAAAAAAAAGACTAAAAATCTCCCCCAAAGCAAAATGTCACCAGAGCTCAAAGCCTGTATCCACTACTAGCTCTAGGTAATAACAGGTTGGTCTGTTGATCCTGTGACAGTGATACCTATGTGGTGGGGTCCCCTGTCATAAGCGCAACCAGACGTAGCTTCTTCAGCACAGGGTTAAATTCCTTAGGCATTAATTCATGTTATACCTAATGTGGGGTATAGCTATTACTAATGAAGAACAGCTTTCCCACATTCTGACCAGCAGCTTCTCTGTATTGATGTGAAGTTCTCTAGTCTCCTTTCAGAGCCATTCTTCGTCATCTATAGAGTTTTTCTTTTATTCCTAAAGGATTCTAAGAAAAAAATAGGAGACTTCTGTTGAATTATGTGAGACATTTATAAGTAAAAGTGATTGAGTTTAGAGGACTGTATTTTTTTTGTAATAGTATTTTTTCATATGGCACTACAGGTCTAAAATGGCCCTACATACCCGTTCATGCTGATACTTGTAACTCAAAAATCATACAAGGAAAAACATTTTTTTAAATATCCTTTTGACTATTTTCAAAGCCACCAACCAGGGGTTTTGGGAACAGTTCTTGTGGCTGCAACAGGAGGGGAAAAGAAAAGGTCTCCAAAAGGCAAATTGTGAGGGGTGGGGTTTGCTTGGATTGTATGGATTATAGTAGGTAATTGTAAGGTTTAAGGGAGTAAGACAGAGTCCATGTAAGAGAGGAGAGGGCCTGTGTGCTGGGTACATGCAGACTCATCCATCTCTCGTCGGTACAGTTGCAGAGTCTACTGCCCATGCACCATGTTGCAACTTCTCTACTGTGCATGGGCAAATCTTTGAGGAAATGGCGGCAGTGCAATTTTATTGGTGATTTCTTCAGTATGGTGTGGGTGCAGGGCGAGCCTCCATGGACTCAGCATCCCACGAGCACCACACACCCTGCACCCATTATAGATATGTCTATGCGGTGAGGGGTTACCGTATTTGCCGGCGTATAAGACGACTGGGCGTATAAGACGACCCCCAACATTTCCACTCAAAATATAGAGTTTGTTATATACTCGCCGTATAAGACTACCCCCTCTTCCGCACACCTTCCACACACCAAATAAAATGTAAAACTTAATGCACACTTACCCCTTGGCATACTCTTTAATGCTTTTTCATTTGATTTCCAGTCCCGAACCATCTTTTCTGTTACTCCATATTGTTTTGCAGCAGCACAATTATTATGTTCCATGGCAAAGTTTACAACTTTAAGTTTAAAACTTGCATCATATTTCTTTCTTTTTGCTGTTGCCATGATAGGGTTGATAGGGGTTTGACTGCTGGACATTTTCTATGTTGTATTGTACTGTACAATGGTGCAGTACTGTGGTTGGCTGTTGGCTGTATACAAAGCCTGATTGGATTGGTCCCTGCTCCCTGTCTGCCCTCCCTGTCTCCCTGTCTCACTGTATATTATGACCGCATGTGCAAGGGGCGGGCCGGAGCGCCGCTGCTTCCCGAGCAGAACGGGCCGGTCACGCCAAAAAGGCTGGCACCCCTGTATCGCTGCTGATGCTCGCCGCAGCCACGCTGATGACCCGCCGTGGCCGCAGTGCATCGGGAGGCACAGCGGCGTATAAGACGTATAAGACGACCCCCGGCGTATAAGACGACCCCCGGCGTATAAGACGACCCCCCCCCACTTGGAGGCATGTTTTGCAGGGCAAAAAAGTCGTCTTATACGCCGGCAAATACGGTAAGAAAAATCACAAAGCATGGCTAAATCTCTGAGTCTATGGCATGCAAAATCGTGCCATACATGGCGGGATATAGCAAAGATGTATGTGGACCAGGGGCATATCTACCCATTGGCCAGGATGGCACTTGCCATGGGCTCTAGCTGAGGAGGGGTGCCACACATGGCCAGAAGGTAGAGTGACACTCAGCAATAAACACAGCAGGCAGTGGCAGCCACAGTTACTGGCAGCGGCGTCTGGCACTGCGCACCGCATACACTATAGAAACTGTAACTAAACTACTGCTCCCAGCAGCCCTTGCTGCCGAGCTCCTGGCAGCAAGGGCTGCTGGGAGCTGTAGTTTAGTTACAGTTTCTATAGTGTATGCGGTGCACAGTGCCGGACGCCGCTGCCAGTAACTGTGGCTGCCGCTGCCTGCTGTGTTTATTGCCGGGCATCACTGCGGGGACACACAGGTACAAATTAAGTGTTTAAACATGCCCTCCCATGCCAAGGCAGTACAAACACATATAAAGGCAGCACTCACAAACTTGTATACAATCAAGGGTAGATACCCCACAGCTTTTCAACATTTCTATTCATTCAATCTTTGTCAGGATGAAGACGTTTGAAAAGCAGTGAGGTATCTACCCTATATCATATACAAGTCCGTGAGTGCCGCCTTTATATATATTAGCATTGCCCTGGTGTGGAAGGGCACCCAGCAGTTTATTATTAATATAGAGTGCCACGCATACGGCATTGATACCTATCTATCTATAATATATATATATATATATATATATATATATATATAGCAAGCTTGGAGACTGCGGCACTCGTGGTTAATAAAGAAGAAATGCTGTTTATTGAGTCAAGCCCATGTTAGAAATGCCATGCATGGCATGATGTTTGTCCATTATTTCTGCCTGCCTTGAAAACGGTGCTCGGCACCGAAACGTCGGCCTTGCATGGCATTTCTAACATGGACTTGACTCAATAAACAGCATTTCTTCTTTATTAACCACGAGTGCCGCAGTCTCCAAGCTTGCTACATTTTTCTACTGAAGGCACCGCACATTACTTGTACCAGCAACGAGTGACGGTTCATCTCTGCAATTATATATATATATATATATATATATATATATAAATGTAGATGGGCACTCTGTTAAAGAAATAGTACATTGCCAGGGTGCCTTCCTCCTCAGATACACAGCAAACAGAGTCCTATACAGCAAGGATCAGGCGGCACTCCATAATCTTTACAAGCACTGATAGGATTTATTCCCGCATATCAACATTTCAAGACCAATACACACACGAGAACACACACATGTATAGGTATATATATATATATATATACAGTGTGTGAAGCCTCCGGGCATCGGGTTGCCAGGGTTACCGTCGCATCCCTCTGACATCATCCAGGCGTCCAGTCCTGTCCGGAAGCCCTATGCGCTCCGTGAGCCGGGTTGCCATGGTCACCGTCGCCGCCTGAGCACGTCATCTCCCAGGCGCTCTCGGCCTGACCGGAAGCTCCACGCTGCCCCGAGGTTGGGGATGCCGGCATGGGGGGGCTATTTAGGTGAGTTCTATGTTGTATGTATGTTTGTTTACCTGTCTGTTTGATGCACTAGCACGACCTGAGGAAGGGTCCTGCGTGACCCGAAATGCTGCATGTCTGTAAGATGCTTGTGCCATTTTACTACTGTTTTCACTGCACCATTGGCTGTTGGAGTAATGCAGTGTGCTGATTAATTGGATGCATTAAAAAGAGTTTGGGGGGTAATTCCAAGTTGATCGCAGCAGGAAATTTTTTAGCAGTTGGGCAAAACCATGTGCACAGCAGGTGTGGCAGATATAACATGTGCAGAAAGAGTTAGATTTGGGTGGGTTATATTATTTCTGTGCAGGGTAAATACTGGCTGCTTTATTTTTACACTGCAAATTAGATTGCAGATTGAACACACCACACCCAAATCTAACTCTCTCTGCACATGTTATATCTGCCTCCCCTGCAGTGCACATGGTTTTGGCCAATTGCTAACAGAATTCCTGCTGCGATCAACTTGGAATTACCCCCTTTATTCTCAAGTCCTGGAGTGCCATGTCCTGTCTTGGACATTTGTTTGTTCTGACTCCCTTCCATATCTAAATGTTGGACAAAGGCACACAGGCAGTTGGATTTTATTGGGAGTGCCGGATTATCTAGACATTGTATGTATATATATATATATATATATATATAATTTTATTTTTTCCACGAGGCGGGCAGTGCTCAGAGACTTGATAATAGCAGGTATAGTGCAAAAAAACCCCCGCAGGATGGACCTCATTCCGAGTTGTTCGCTCGCTAGCTGCTTTTAGCAGCATTGCACACGCTAGGCCGCCGCCCTCTGGGAGTGTATCTTAGCTTAGCAGAATAGCGAACGAAAGATTAGCAGAATTACGAATAAATAATTCTTAGCAGTTTCTGAGTAGCTCGAGACTTACTCCTACACTGCGATCAGCTCAGCCCGTTTCGTTCCTGGTTTGACGTCACAAACACACCTTGCGTTCGGCCAGCCACTCCCCCGTTTCTCCAGACACTCCCGCGTTTTATCCTGGCACGCCTGCGTTTTTCCGCACACTCCCAGAAAACGGTCAGTTTCCGCCCAGAAACACCCACTTCCTGTCAATCACACTTCGATCACTTCATCGATGAAAATTCTTCATTCGGACGTGAGTAAATCTACTAAGTTTTGTGCTTTTTGCCTTAATCGCTCCGTTGCGAAAATCGGAAACGAGCGAACTCGAAATGACCCCCGATGTGCTTTATTTAGTGACGTTTCAGGGACTTCTACCCTTCTTCAGATAAAGCAGTGTGTAAACAGTTTACACACTGCTTTGTCTGAAGAAGGGGAGAAGTCCCCGAAACGTCACTAAATAAAGCATACCCTGAGGGGTTTTTTTTTGCACTATACCTGCTATTATCAAGTCTCTGAGCACTGCCCGCCACATGGAATATATATCTGTTTGGGGTTTGCACCCTTCAGGAGGGCACCAGAGCCAGTAATGCGGCAAGACCAGAGTGCAGGAGCAAACAAATTTGCTTATTTATATATATATATATATATATATATATATATATATATACACTGCTCAAAAAAATAATGGGAACACTAAAATAACACATCCTAGATTTGAATGAATGAAATATTCTTATTAAATACTTTGTTCTTTACATAGTTGAATGTGCTGACAACAAAATCACACAAAAATTATCAATGGAAATCATATTTTTTAACCCATGGAGGTCTGGATTTGGAGTCACACTCAAAATTAAATTGGAAAAACACACTACAGGCTGATCCAACTTTGATGTAATGTCATTAAAACAAGTCAAAATAAGGCTCAGTAGTGTGTGTGGCCTCCACGTGCCTGTATGACCTCCCTACAACGCCTGGACATGCTCCTGATGAGGTGGCGGATGGTCTCCTGAAGGGGATCTCCTCTCAGACCTGGACTAAAGCATCCGCCAACTCCTGGACAGTCTGTGGTGCAACGTGGCATTGGTGGGTGGAGCGAGACATGATGTCCCAGATGTGCTCAATTGGATTCAGGTCTGGGGAACGGGCGGGCCAGTCCATAGCATCAATGCCTTCGTCTTGCAGGAGCTGCTGACACACTCCAGCCACATGAGGTCTAGCATTGTCTTGCATTAGGAGGAACCCAGGGCCAACTGCACCAGCATATGGTCTCACAGGGGGTATAAGGATCTTATCTCGGTACCTAATGGCAGTCAGGCTACCTCTGGCGAGCACATGGAGGGCTGTGCGGCCCCCCAAAGAAATGCCACCCCACACCATTACTGACCCACTGCCAAACCGGTCATGCTGGAGGATGTTGCAGGCAGCAGAACGTTCTCCTTGGCGTCTCCAGACTCTGTCACGTCTGTCACATGTGCTCAGTGAGAACCTGCTTTCATCTGTGAAGAGCACAGGGCGCCAGTGGCAAATTTGTCAATCTTGGTGTTCTCTGGCAAATGCCAAACGTCCTGCACGGTGTTGGGCTGTAAGCACAACCCCCACCTGTGGACGTCGGGCCCTCATACCACCCTCATGGAGTCTGTTTCTGATCGTTTGAGTAGACGCATGCACATTTGTGGCTTGCTGGAGGTAATTTTGCAGGGCTCTGGCATTGCTCCTCCTGTTCCTCCTTGCACAAAGGCGGAGGTAGTGGTCCTGCTGCTGGGTTGTTGCCCTCCTACGGCCTCCTCCACGTCTCCTGATGTACTGGCCTGTCTCCTGGTAGCGCCTCCATGCTCTGGACACTACGCTGACAGACACAGCAAACCATCTTGCCACAGCTCGCATTGATGTGCCATCCTGGATGAGCAGCACTACCTGAGCCACTTGTGTGGGTTGTAGATTCCGTCTCATGCTACCACTAGAGTGAACGCACCGCCAGCTTTCAAAAGTGACCAAAACATCAGCCAGAAAGCATAGGAGCTGAGAAGTGGTCTGTGGTCACCACCTGCAGAACAACTCCTTTATTCGGTGTGTCTTGCTAATTGCCTATAATTTCCACCTGTTGTCTATTCCATTTGCACAACAGCATGTGAAATTGATTGTCAATCAGTGTTGCTTCCTAAGTGGACAGTTTGATTTCACAGAAGTGTGATTGACTTGGAGTTACACTGTGTTGTTTAAGTGTTCCCTTTATTTTTTTGAGCAGTGTATATAAATATATATATATATACTCTGTGTGTGTGTGTGTGTGTGTGTGTGTGTGTGTGTGTGTGTGTATATATATATATATATATATATATATATATATTAGTGATGAGCGGGTTCGGTTCCTCGGAATCCGAACCCCCCCGAACTTCAACCTTTTTACACGGGTCCGAGGCAGACTCGGATCTTCCCGCCTTGCTCGGTTAACCCGAGCGCGCCCGAACGTCATCATCCCGCTGTCGGATTCTCGCGAGGCTCGGATTCTATCGCGAGACTCGGATTCTATATAAGGAGCCGCGCGTCGCCGCCATTTTCACACGTGCATTGAGATTGATAGGGAGAGGACGTGGCTGGCGTCCTCTCCGTTTAGAATAGAAATAGATAGAGAGTGAGAGTGAGACACTTGATTTACTGGAGCTTAGGAGTACTCAGAGAGTGCAGAGTTTACTAGTGACTGACCAGTGACCACCAGTGCAGTTTTATTATTATTTAATATAATCCGTTCTCTGCCTGAAAAAAAAACGATACACAGTGACACAGTATACCATATCTGTGCTCAGCCTCAGTGTGCTGCATCATCTATGTATATCTGACTGTGCTGAGTGCTCACTGCTCACACAGCTTAATTGTGGGGGAGACTGGGGAGCAGTTATAGCAGGAGTACATTAACAGTGCACACTTTTGCTGCCAGAGTGCCACTGCCAGTGTGACTGACCAGTGACCACTGACCACCAGTATATTGTGATTGTCTGCCTGAAAAAGTTAAACACTCGTCGTGTGGTGTTTTTATTCTATAAACGCATTCTGCTGACAGTGTCCAGCAGGTCCGTCATTATATAATATATACCTGTCCGGCTGCAGTAGTGATATATATATATTTTTTATATCATTATCATCCAGTCTATATTAGCAGCAGACGCAGTACGGTAGTCCACGGCTGTAGCTACCTCTGTGTCGGCAGTCGCTCGTCCATCCATAATTGTATACCACCTACCTGTTGTGTTTTTTTTTTTCTATCTTCTTGATACTAGTAGCTTACTTTAGGAGTCTGTAGTGCTGACAGTGTCCAGCAGGTCCGTCATTATATAATATATACCTGTCCGGCTGCAGTAGTGATATATATATATTTTTTATATCATTATCATCCAGTCTATATTAGCAGCAGACGCAGTACGGTAGTCCACGGCTGTAGCTACCTCTGTGTCGGCAGTCGCTCATCCATCCATAAGTATACTAGTATCCATCCATCTCCATTGTTTACCTGAGGTGCCTTTTAGTTGTGCCTATTAAAATATGGAGAACAAAAATGTTGAGGTTCCAAAAATAGGGAAAGATCAAGATCGACTTCCACCTCGTGCTGAAGCTGCTGCCACTAGTCATGGCCGAGACGATGAAATGCCATCAACGTCGTCTGCCAAGGCCGATGCCCAATGTCATAGTACAGAGCATGTAAAATCCAAAACACCAAATATCAGTAAAAAAAGGACTCAAAAATCTAAAATAAAATTGTCGGAGGAGAAGCGTAAACTTGCCAATATGCCATTTACCACACGGAGTGGCAAGGAACGGCTGAGGCCCTGGCCTATGTTCATGGCTAGTGGTTCAGCTTCACATGAGGATGGAAGCACTCAGCCTCTCGCTAGAAAAATGAAAAGACTCAAGCTGGCAAAAGCACAGCAAAGAACTGTGCGTTCTTCGAAATCACAAATCCACAAGGAGAGTCCAATTGTGTCGTTTGCGATGCCTGACCTTCCCAACACTGGACGTGAAGAGCATGCGCCTTCCACCATTTGCACGCCCCCTGCAAGTGCTGGAAGGAGCACCCGCAGTCCAGTTCCTGATAGTCAGATTGAAGATGTCAGTGTTGAAGTACACCAGGATGAGGAGGATATGGGTGTTGCTGGCGCTGGGGAGGAAATTGACCAGGAGGATTCTGATGGTGAGGTGGTTTGTTTAAGTCAGGCACCCGGGGAGACACCTGTTGTCCGTGGGAGGAATAGGGCCATTGACATGCCTGGTGAAAATACCAAAAAAATCAGCTCTTCGGTGTGGAAGTATTTCAACAGAAATGCGGACAACATTTGTCAAGCCGTGTGTTGCCTTTGTCAAGCTGTAATAAGTAGGGGTAAGGACGTTAACCACCTCGGAACATCCTCCCTTATACGTCACCTGCAGCGCATTCATCATAAGTCAGTAACAAGTTCAAAAACTTTGGGCGACAGCGGAAGCAGTCCACTGACCAGTAAATCCTTTCCTCTTGTAACCAAGCTCACGCAAACCACCCCACCAACTCCCTCAGTGTCAATTTCCTCCTTCCCCAGGAATGCCAATAGTCCTGCAGGCCATGTCACTGGCAATTCTGACGAGTCCTCTCCTGCCTGGGATTCCTCCGATGCATCCTTGCGTGTAACGCCTACTGCTGCTGGCGCTGCTGTTGTTGCTGCTGGGAGTCGATGGTCATCCCAGAGGGGAAGTCGTAAGACCACTTTTACTACTTCCACCAAGCAATTGACTGTCCAACAGTCCTTTGCGAGGAAGATGAAATATCACAGCAGTCATCCTGCTGCAAAGCGGATAACTGAGGCCTTGGCATCCTGGGCGGTGAGAAACGTGGTTCCGGTATCCATCATTACTGCAGAACCAACTAGAGACTTGTTGGAGGTACTGTGTCCCCGGTACCAAATACCATCTAGGTTCCATTTCTCTAGGCAGGCGATACCGAAAATGTACACAGATCTCAGAAAAAGACTCACCAGTGTCCTAAAAAATGCAGTTGTACCCAATGTCCACTTAACCACGGACATGTGGACAAGTGGAGCAGGGCAGGCTCAGGACTATATGACTGTGACAGCCCACTGGGTAGATGTATGGACTCCCGCCGCAAGAACAGCAGCGGCGGCACCAGTAGCAGCATCTCGCAAACGCCAACTCTTTCCTAGGCAGGCTACGCTTTGTATCACCGCTTTCCAGAATACGCACACAGCTGAAAACCTCTTACGGCAACTGAGGAAGATCATCGCGGAATGGCTTACCCCAATTGGACTCTCCTGTGGATTTGTGGCATCGGACAACGCCAGCAATATTGTGTGTGCATTAAATCTGGGCAAATTCCAGCACGTCCCATGTTTTGCACATACCTTGAATTTGGTGGTGCAGAATTATTTAAAAAACGAGAGGGGCGTGCAAGAGATGCTGTCGGTGGCCAGAAGAATTGCGGGACACTTTCGGCGTACAGGCACCACGTACAGAAGACTGGAGCACCACCAAAAACGCCTGAACCTGCCCTGCCATCATCTGAAGCAAGAAGTGGTAACGAGGTGGAATTCAACCCTCTATATGCTTCAGAGGTTGGAGGAGCAGCAAAAGGCCATTCAAGCCTATACAACTGAGCACGATATAGGAGGTGGAATGCACCTGTCTCAAGCGCAGTGGAGAATGATTTCAACGTTGTGCAAGGTTCTGCAACCTTTTGAACTTGCCACACGTGAAGTCAGTTCAGACACTGCCAGCCTGAGTCAGGTCATTCCCCTCATCAGGCTTTTGCAGAAGAAGCTGGAGACATTGAAGGAGGAGCTAACACAGAGCGATTCCGCTAGGCATGTGGGACTTGTGGATGGAGCCCTTAATTCGCTTAACAAGGATTCACGGGTGGTCAATCTGTTGACATCAGAGCACTACATTTTGGCCACCGTGCTCAATCCTAGATTTAAAACCTACCTTGGATCTCTCTTTCCGGCAGACACAAGTCAGCTGGGGTTCAAAGAACTGCTGGTGACAAAATTGTCAAGTCAAGCGGAACGCGACCTGTCAACATCTCCTCCTTCACATTCTCCCGCAACTGGGGGTGCGAGGAAAAGGCTCAGAATTCCGAGCCCACCCGCTGGCGGTGATGCAGGGCAGTCTGGAGCGACTGCTGATGCTGACATCTGGTCCGGACTGAAGGACCTGACAACGATTACGGACATGTCGTCTACTGTCACTGCATATGATTCTCTCCCCATTGAAAGAATGGTGGAGGATTATATGAGTGACCGCATCCAAGTAGGCACGTCAGACAGTCCGTACGTATACTGGCAGGAAAAATAGGCAATTTGGAGGCCCTTGCACAAACTGGCTTTATTCTACCTAAGTTGCCCTCCCACAAGTGTGTACTCCGAAAGAGTGTTTAGTGCCGCCGCTCACCTTGTCAGCAATCGGCGTACGAGGTTACATCCAGAAAATGTGGAGAAGATGATGTTCATTAAAATGAATTATAATCAATTCCTCCGTGGAGACATTCACCAGCAGCAATTGCCTCCACAAAGTACACAGGGAGCTGAGATGGTGGATTCCAGTGGGGACGAATTGATAATCTGTGAGGAGGGGGATGTACACGGTGATATATCGGAGGATGATGATGAGGTGGACATCTTGCCTCTGTAGAGCTAGTTTGTGCAAGGAGAGATTAATTGCTTCTTTTTTGGTGGGGGTCCAAACCAACCCGTCATTTCAGTCACAGTCGTGTGGCAGACCCTGTCACTGAAATGATGGGTTGGTTAAAGTGTGCATGTCCTGTTTATACAACATAAGGGTGGGTGGGAGGGCCCAAGGACAATTCCATCTTGCACCTCTTTTTTCTTTCATTTTTCTTTGCGTCATGTGCTGTTTGGGGAGTAGTTTTTGGAAGGGCCATCCTGCGTGACACTGCAGTGCCACTCCTAGATGGGCCAGGTGTTTGTGTCGGCCACTTGGGTCGCTTATCTTAGTCACACAGCTACCTCATTGCGCCTCTTTTTTTCTTTGCATCATGTGCTGTTTGGGGGGTGTTTTTTGGAAGGGCCATCCTGCGTGACACTGCAGTGACACTCCTAGATGGGCCAGGTGTTTGTGTCGGCCACTTGGGTCGCTTATCTTAGTCACACAGCTACCTCATTGCGCCTTTTTTTCTTTGCGTCATGTGCTGTTTGGGGGGTGTTTTTTGGAAGGGCCATCCTGCGTGACACTGCAGTGCCACTCCTAGATGGGCCAGGTGTTTGTGTCGGCCACTAGGGTCGCATATCTTAGTCACACAGCTACCTCATTGCGCATCTTTTTTTTCTTCTTTGCGTCATGTGCTGTTTGGGGAGTAGTTTTTTGAAGGGCCATCCCGCGTGACACTGCAGTGCCACTCCTAGATGGGCCAGGTGTTTGTGTCGGCCACTAGGGTCGCTTAGCTTAGTCACACAGCTACCTCATTGCGCCTCTTTTTTTCTTTGCGTCATGTGCTGTTTGGGGGGTGTTTTTTGGAAGGGCCATCCTGCGTGACACTGCAGTGCCACTCCTAGATGGGCCAGGTGGTTGTGTCGGCCACTAGGGTCGCTTAGCTTACTCACACAGCTACCTCATTGCGCCTCTTTTTTTTCTTCTTTGCGTCATGTGCTGTTTGGGGAGTAGTTTTTGGAAGGGCCATCCTGCGTGACACTGCAGTGCCACTCCTAGATGGGCCAGGTGTTTGTGTCGGCCACTTGGGTCGCTGAGCTTAGTCATCCAGCGACCTCGGTGCAAATTTTAGGACTAAAAATAATATTGTGAGGTGTGAGGTGTTCAGAATAGACTGAAAATGAGTGGAAATTATGGTTATTGAGGTTAATAATACTTTGGGATCAAAATGACCCCCAAATTCTATGATTTAAGCTGTTTTTTAGGGTTTTTTGAAAAAAACACCCGAATCCAAAACACACCCGAATCCGACAAAAAAAATTCGGTGAGGTTTTGCCAAAATGCGTTCGAACCCAAAACACGGCCGCGGAACCGAACCCAAAACCAAAACACAAAACCCGAAAAATTTCCGGTGCTCATCACTAATATATATATAATGAAGAAAATCTGGCGGCACTCAGGAGACTTTTCAACCAGTGATAAATTTAATGGAGTAACATCCAACAATTGTTTCGGGCCTCCGCCCGTCGTCAGGGATGCATAACACAATGTGAACACAAGTTTTATATCCACATAAGGACCTCCCACCACACAAATAACAACCTTGACTCACCTCACCTGCGATCCCGCCCGCCGAGCCGAACGCCACAGTGTCTGCCGCTGCCACGGGCCGTCCAGCTCACCAGCCGCTGCCGCACAGCGGGCGACGTCATCAAGGGGCGCCCGCAGGGAGATGGAAGTCAGGCATCAATACCGGTTACCTAGGTAACCCGAAAACAAAACAAACATTTAAACATTACTTCAATACATACTACTAATGAAAAAATAGAACAACATATATAAGTACAAAAACACAGAAAATGAATGAAATATAAAGTGAAATATAAAGTTAAAAACAAGCTATGGGACACTGTACTTTAATGGTTCCCAAATACAATGTGTTAAATACGCGGCATGCATATTTAATAAATATTATCAAGAACATGTTATAAGCAGCATCTAGGGTGTTCTCATAATCTAATCGACTTCTACCAATTATAAAGTATGTTACAGTGGATACAATTAGATTATGGATACATTTAAGTTATAAAAAACTATGTAACCCATGCTGTTCATTTAGCCCTTTAGGGGCCAGTGTGTCCAGCCTGAAAATCCAACGGCTTTCCAGCTGGAGTAACACTTTACCCCTATCACCACCCCGAATTGATGCCGGAACATGATCTATTATTTTACTCCTGATACTCACAATACTGTGCGATTGTTGCACACAATGGCGGGCCATAGGCTGATCACTAGATCCTGACTCCAGGGCCGCCCTGATTGCAGACCTGTGGTTAGACATTCTCTCCTTGAATTGACATTCTGTCTTGCCCACATAGTGTAAACCACATGGGCAAGACAGTACATATACCACAAATCGTGAAGTGCATGTAAGGGGGAAATTAATGGTGAATTTCTTGCCTGATCTAGGATGAGAAATATTATCACCTACCAACATAGAGCGGCAGGTAACGCATCCATACATACATGTATAGCATGGGAAGGGAGAACAGTGGAATGACACTTCCTATGTTCCAGCATGTACCGGAGGTGACGACATCCCGGCGGGAGCCGAAGGGGGGGGGCACACACAGTGTGTAAGGGGCACTACTGTGTAGCATAATAAGGAGTTTTAGTGTGTGGAGTAATGCATATAAGGGGTACAGCTCTGTAACATAACTTGAATAACTGACATTACTATGCAGTGTAATGCGCATAAGGGACACTACTGTGCGGTGTCATGTGAACTTGGAGTACTGTTGTGAGTCCACGCCCCCTTGTTGGCAAACACGCCTTCCCTATTTCAAATATGGAGGGGGCGCCAGTCCCTTACTTTGCCAGGGGTGCTCGGACCCCTAGATACACCCCTGATGTGGACACATCTGTATGTAGAGGGTGACTAATATCAACTACAGAGGAAGTTGTGTGTGTGGCAGAGGCGTAACTAGGGTTTTGGAGCTCAGGGCAAGATTCAGAATGGCGCCCCCCCCCTCCCAAACCCCCCCACAAAGTATGTGTGCACTCCGTAGGCGCGTGCCAAAAAAATGGGCGTGATCACATATCACAAGGAGCGTGGCCACTGGAAATGGGGCATGCCAACATGACACGCCACCTGTTTTTCGTCACACTGGGAACATTCTTTTCAATTCCACATGCACCTTACCTATATGATGGTTTCTCACAATGTGGAACCTCTGAAGAAGTGTACCCTCTAAGGCAGACGGCGTCTTCAGTGGGTATTCACTATTCATGTAGGAGATCACATTGTCCAGAACATGCTTGTTTGTGTAGGAATATTAACAAGGTCAGCAACATACAACAGCAGTTCAACCAGACTCGTGTCACCTCCTGCCCTTTGCATCTCTCAGCCACACCATCATTTCCCCCCTGCATCTCTCAGCTAGACCATCAAATCCCCCATGCATAATCTCTCAGCACACCATCATCTCACTCCTGCATCTCTCAGCACCATCACCTCCCCCATTTGTCGTCTCTCAGCACACCATTACCTCCCCCATGTGTCGTCTCTCAGCACACCATCACCTCCCCCATGTGTCATCCATCATTCCACTATCACTTCCCCTCCTGTATCCTCTCCCGTCTCTGTGCCGATCCCCTTATTCTATTCCTGAGTCTCTGTCTCCCCCTCCATTCTTTGCCTCTCTGTGCGTGTGCCCCCCAATCTATGACTCTGTGCATCTCATCAAACCCCCCTTACTGTCTGCCTCTGTCAACCCTCCCTCCCTCCACTCTTCCCCCTCACCTAGAGCCGGGAGCTGGCGGGGACAGTGAGGCCAGGCAGTAGGCTGAACGGGAGCGATGTAGTCATGCTCCCTGCAGCAGCCCTAGCAAAGTGGAGGCTAGGACAGGCCTGGCCAACCTGTGGCTCTCCAGATGTTGTGAAACTACACATTCCAGCATGCCCTGCCACAGTTTTAGCATTCCTTAATAGCAAAGCTGTGGCAAAGCATGATGGGACTTGTAGTTTTACAACAGTTGGAGAGACACAGATTAACCAGGCCTGGGCTAGGAGCTGCTGCTGCTGTAACGCGCAGTTGTAACGGGTGTAGTATGTTATGCCGGCGCCCACCATACTGAATACCACCCGTTGTAACGGGGGCGGCTGCGTAGAATGGTGGTGAGAAGGGTGGGCGTGATGTGGGTACAATGACTGGCCAGCGGCACCCCCCTCTGCTGGGCCTGCCACAGCGCCCAGGGCATGCACCCTGCTCACCCCACGCTTGTTATGCCACTGGTGTGTGGTGGTGAGGTGAGGGGCACCGGACTAAGTCTTCGACCTAAGTGGCAGAAAGCCTAGCTTCAGCATATTCTGTATATAGTGTCACCAGCAAATCTTATTGCAACCTTGAGCTGACAGCAACTATTGTAGGGGCACTTATCACTATATGTTCTACTACAGTTTTTATTTTTATTTTCTCTGACGTCCTAGTGGATGCTGGGAACTCCGTAAGGACCATGGGGAATAGCGGCTCCGCAGGAGACTGGGCACAAAAGTAAAGCTTTAGGACTACCTGGTGTGCACTGGCTCCTCCCCCTATGACCCTCCTCCAAGCCTCAGTTAGATTTTTGTGCCCGGCCGAGAAGGGTGCATTCTAGGAGGCTCTCCTGAGTTTCTTAGTAAAAGTTTAGTTTTAGGTTTTTTATTTTCAGTGAGACCTGCTGGCAACAGGCTCACTGCATCGAGGGACTAAGGGGAGAAGAAGCGAACCTGCCTGCTTGGGCTTCTTGGCTACTGGACACCATTAGCTCCAGAGGGACCGAACACAGGCCCAGCCTCGGAGTCCGGTCCCAGAGCCGCGCCGCCGGCCCCCTTACAGAGCAAGAAGCAAGAAGAGGTCCGGAAAATCGGCGGCAGAAGACATCAGTCTTCACCAAGGTAGCGCACAGCACTGCAGCTGTGCGCCATTGCTCCTCAGGCACACTTCACACTCCGGTCACTGAGGGTGCAGGGCGCTGGGGGGGGGGGCGCCCTGAGCAGCAATAGAAACACCTTGGCTGGCGAAAATACATCACATATAACCCCCAGGGCTATATGGATGTATTTTAACCCCTGCCAGAATACAGCAAAAAGCGGGAGAAAAGTCTGCCGAGAAGGGGGCGGAGCCTATCTCCTCAGCACACGGGCGCCATTTTCCCTCACAGCTTCGCTGGAAGGACGTCTCCCTGACTCTCCCCTGCAGTCCTGCACTACAGAAAAGGGTAAAACAAGAGAGGGGGGCACTAATTAGGCGCAGTATAAATAAAACAGTAGCTATAAGGGGAAAAACACTTCTATAAGGTTATCCCTGTATATATATAGCGCTCTGGTGTGTGCTGGCATACTCTCCCTCTGACTCTCCAAAGGGCAAGTGGGGTCCTGTCCTCTATCAGAGCATTCCCTGTGTGTGTGCTGTGTGTCGGTACGATTGTGTCGACATGTATGAGGAGGAAAATGGTGTGGAGGCGGAGCAATTGCCTGTAATGGAGATGTCACCCCCTAGGGAGTCGATACCTGAGTGGCTGAGCTTATGGAAGGAATTACGTGACAGTGTCAGCTCTTTACAAAAGACGGTTGATGACATGAGACAGCCGGCTACTCAGCTCGTGCCTGTCTAGGCGTCTCAAAAGCCATCAGGGGCTCTAAAACGCCCGTTACCTCAGATGGCAGATACAGACGCCGACACGGATACTGACTCCAGTGTCGACGATGAAGAGACGAATGTGACTTCCAGTAGGGCCACACGTTACATGATTGATGCTATGAAAAATGTTTTACATATTTCTGATAATACAAGTACCACTAAAAAGGGTATTATGTTTGGTGAGAAAAAACTGCCTGTAGTTTTTCCTGCATCTGAGGAATTAAATGAAGTGTGTGATGAAGCGTGGGTTTCCCCCGATAAAAAACTGATAATTCCTAAAAGGTTATTGTTATGCACACCAGTGCCTGCAGGAATGTACTGGTGTTTGAACTGTTATGCAAAACAAATGGACTCACAGACAGACTGGGGAATATGACATAACGTACACAGAAGGTGATAGGGTAACAAAATACACACAAAGTGAACAGAGAAGCCCAGAGGCTAAGGAACTGGGTGTCTCCCTTGTATTAGTAATGCTCAGATGAGAAAAGCAAGATGTTGTGTTTTAATACGTAGAGAACCCGAAATTCTGTTGCTAAGGGCAACAGCAAAACCCTAAATGGTTACCAACGGGTGTGGCAGTAAACTCCTTGGTCAGAGATGGAATGATAGACACAAGGAGAGTCTCCACAATCCTAATTCTCACTTGCAGTGCACAGGTTCAGCTTACTGCCACTAAACTGACCCCTGACACCTAGCACAGTGAGACAGGATTAGACAGGCAAGTCTTAGAATACAGCCGCAAACTTGCTAAGTTCACAGAGTAGTAACAGAACCCCAGCAAGCTAAACGACTGACTCCAGTCTTACTGCTAGGTCTGGATTGGCAGAGTGTAATACCAAATCCCCAGGCCTATTTGCAGTAAGCAACAAACAAATACAAAGCTACACAGTACTGGCTAACTTTCAGGAACTGACTAACCAACAAAGATTCAGCAGCATCTGCTTACCCTAAGAAGAGGCCTTATAAAGCAGGTGCTGTCCACGCCCCACTCAGACCTCACAGACTGTGAGCACAAAAACCAGCACCGGATCCCCTACCGTGCACAGAGCCTGTAACCACTGCACAGCAAAAGACCCGAACCGGAGTATCAGCTGCGCTCAGGTTACTCTGCTAGCACTTGTCTCCCGGTTGCCATGACGACGTGGCAGCACAGGGCAGGAGACCCTAACAGTTATTAGCATCATACCCCTTCCCGCCAGAGGATAGGGCACGTTGGGAAACACCCCCTAAGGTGGATAAAGCGCTCACACGTTTGTCAAAACAGGTGGCACTACCATCTCCTGATACGGCCGCCCTTAAGGAACCTGCTGACAGAAAGCAGGAGAATATCCTAAAATGTATATACACTCACACGGGTGTTATACTGCGACCAGCAATCGCCTCAGCCTGGATGTGCAGTGCTGAGGTGGCTTGGTCGGATTCCCTGACTGACAATATTGATACCCTAGATAGGGACAGTATATTACTGACTAAAGATGCATTTCTATATATGCGTGATGCACAGAGGGATATTTGCCGACTGGCATCAAGAGTAAGTGCGCTGTCCATTTCTGCCAGAAGAGGGTTATGGACGAGGCAGTGGTCAGGTGATGCTGATTCCAAAAGGCATATGGAAGTATTGCCTTACAAAGGGGAGGCGTTATTTGGGGTAGGTCTATCAGACCTGGTGGCCACGGCAACTGCTGAGAAATCCACATTTTTACCCCAGGTAGCCTCTCAACAAGACGCCGTATTATCAGGCGCAGTCCTTTCGGCCCCATAAGGGCAAGCGGGCAAAAGGCTCCTCATTTCTGCCCCGTGGCAGAGGGAGAGGAAAAAGGCTGCAGCAAACAGCCAGTTCCCAGGAACAGAAGCCCTCTCCCGTTTTCTGCCAAGTCCTCAGCATGACGCTGGGGCTTTACAAGCGGACTCAGGCACTCCCCTAAAGTCTGCTTTACCGACGTCTCCCTTCGACAGGGAGGCGGTATTGGAAGCCATTCACAAGCTGTATTCCCAGCAGGTGATAATCAAGATACCCCTCCTGCAACAGGGACAGGGGTATTATTCCACGCTGTTTGTGGTACCGAAGCCGGACGGCTCGGTGAGACCTATTTTAAATCTGAAATCCTTGAACACTTACATACACAGGTTCAAATTCAAGATGGAGTCACTCAGAGCGGTGATTGCGAACTTGGAAGAAGGGGATTATATGGTGTCTTTGGACATCAAGGAGGCTTACCTCCATGTCCCAATTTACCCTTCTCACCAAGGATACCTCAGGTTTGTGGTACAGAACTGTCACTATCAGTTTCAGACGCTGCCGTTTGGTTTGTCCACGGCACCCCGGGTCTTTACCAAGGTAATGGCCGAAATGATGATACTCCTTCGAAGGAAGGGAGTTTTAGTTATCCCGTACTTGGACGATCTCCTGATAAGGGCAAGATCCAGGGAACAATTGGTAGTCGGGGTAGCACTATCTCAAGTAGTGTTGCGGCAGCACGGTTGGATTCTCAATATTCCAAAATCGCAGCTGATCCCGACGACACGTCTTCTATTCCTAGGGATGATCCTGGACACAGTCTAAAAAAAGGTGTTTCTCCCGGAGGAGAAAGCCAGGGAGTTATCCGAACTAGTCAGAAACCTCCTAAAACCAGGCCAAGTGTCAGTGCATCAATGCACAAGGGTCCTGGGAAAAATGGTGGCTTCCTACGAAGCAATCCCTTTCGGCAGATTCCACGCAAGAACTTTCCAGTGGGACCTGCGGGACAAATGGTCCGGATCGCATCTTCAGATGCATCAGCGGATAACCCTGTCACCAAAGACAAGGGTGTCTCTCCTGTGGTGGTTGCAGAGTGCTCATCTTCTAGAGGGCCGCAGATTCGGCATTCAGGACTGGGTCCTGGTGACCACGGATGCCAGCCTGCGAGGCTGGGGAGCAGTCACACAGGGAAGAATTTTCCAGGGCTTGTGGTCAAGCCTGGAGACATCACTTCACATAAATATCCTGGAGCTGAGGGCCATTTACAATGCCCTAAGCCAAGCAAGACCTCTGCTTCAAGGTCAGCCGGTGCTGATCCAGTCGGACAACATCACGGCAGTCGCCCACGTGAACAGACAGGGCGGCACAAGAAGCAGGATGGCAATGGCAGAAGCTGCAAGGATTCTTCGCTGGGCGGAAAATCATGTGATAGCACTGTCAGCAGTGTTCATTCCGGGAGTGGACAACTGGGAAGCAGACTTCCTCAGCAGGCACGACCTCCACCCGGGAGAGTGGGGACTTCACCCAGAAGTCTTCCACATGATTGTAAACCGTTGGAAAAAACCAAAGGTGGACATGATGGCGTCCCGCCTCAACAAAAAATTGGACAGGTATTGCGCCAGGTCAAGGGACCCTCAGGCAATAGCTGTGGACGCTCTGGTAACACCATGGGTGTACCAGTCAGTGTATGTGTTTCCCTCCTCTGCCTCTCATACCCAAGGTACTGAGAATTATAAGACGGAGAGGAGTAAGAACTATACTCGTGGCTCCGGATTGGCCAAGAAGGACTTGGTACCCGGAACTTCAAGAGATGCTCACAGAGGACCCGTGGCCTCTACCTCTAAGAAGGGACCTGCTCCAGCAAGGTCCCTGTCTGTTCCAAGACTTACCGCTGTTGCGTTTGACGGCATGGCGGTTGAACGCCGGATCCTGAAGGAAAAAGGCATTCCGGAAGAAGTCATTCCTACCCTGATCAAAGCCAGGAAGGATGTGACCGCAAAGCATTATCACCGCATTTGGCGGAAATATGTTGCGTGGTGCGAGGCCAGGAAGGCCCCAACGGAGGAATTTCAACTGGGTCGATTCCTGCATTTCCTGCAAACAGGAGTGTCTATGGGCCTAAAATTAGGATCCATTAAGGTTCAGATTTCGGCCCTGTCGATTTTCTTCCAGAAAGAACTGGCTTCAGTTCCTGAAGTTCAGACGTTTGTCAAGGGGGTGCTGCATATACAGCCTCCTTTTGTGCCTCCAGTGGCACCTTGGGATCTCAATGTAGTTTTGGGGTTCCTAAAATCACATTGGTTTGAACCGCTTAAATCTGTGGATTTGAAATATCTCACATGGAAAGTGGTCATGCTGTTGGCCCTGGCTTCGGCCAGGCGCGTGTCAGAATTGGCGGCTTTATCTTATAAAAGCCCTTACCTGATTTTTCATACGGACAGGGCAGAATTGAGGACTCGTCCACAATTTCTCCCTAAGGTGGTTTCAGCGTTTCACCTGAACCAGCCTATTGTGGTACCTGCGGCTACTAGGGACTTGGAGGACTCCAAGTTGCTGGACGTTGTCAGGGCCCTGAAAATATATGTTTCCAGGACGGCTGGAGTCAGAAAATCTGACTCCCTGTTTATCCTGTATGCACCCAACAAGCTGGGTGCTCCTGCTTCTAAGCAGACTATTGCTCGTTGGATTTGTAGTACAATTCAGCTTGCACATTCTGTGGCAGGCCTGCCACAGCCAAAATCTGTAAAAGCCCATTCCACAAGGAAGGTGGGCTCATCTTGGGCGGCTGCCCGAGGGGTCTCGGCTTTACAACTTTGCCGAGCAGCTACTTGGTCAGGGGCAAACACGTTTGCTAAATTCTACAAATTTGATACCCTGGCTGAGGAGGACCTGGAGTTCTCTCATTCGGTGCTGCAGAGTCATCCGCACTCTCCCGCCCGTTTGGGAGCTTTGGTATAATCCCCATGGTCCTTACGGAGTTCCCAGCATCCACTAGGACGTTAGAGAAAATAAGAATTTACTTACCGATAATTCTATTTCTCGTAGTCCGTAGTGGATGCTGGGCGCCCATCCCAAGTGCGGATTGTCTGCAATACTTGTACATAGTTATTGTTAACTAAATCGGGTTATTGTTGTTGTGAGCCATCTTTCCAGAGGCTCCTCTGTTATCATGCTGTTAACTGGGTTCAGATCACAAGTTGTACGGTGTGATTGGTGTGGCTGGTATGAGTCTTACCCGGGATTCAAAATCCTTCCTTATTGTGTACGCTCGTCCGGGCACAGTATCCTAACTGAGGCTTGGAGGAGGGTCATAGGGGGAGGAGCCAGTGCACACCAGGTAGTCCTAAAGCTTTACTTTTGTGCCCAGTCTCCTGCGGAGCCGCTATTCCCCATGGTCCTTACGGAGTTCCCAGCATCCACTACGGACTACGAGAAATAGAATTATCGGTAAGTAAATTCTTATTATTACTTGTGTTTTAAACAAGAAAAGTAATGTCACCTCATAATGATGACTTGTGCTGCATGATAATCTGCTTTAAACTTATGCTAATGCGGACATTCACGTTTAATTGAAGTTTCTCTAAGTAAATAAATAACCCGTCCAGTTGTTATATGAGGGTTATGTGTAATATCTGAATACAGGAATGCGTGGGATGCAGCTATGCCGCCGGAAGGGATCCCGGCGATCAAAATACCAATGCCGAAATCCCGAATGATGGCGTAAGACCAGCATTAAAATCCCGACAGGTCGGAATCCTGGCACCAACATCCGGAATCTAGATTGTTGTTACAGCAGGATGCGCTCACTTCCTGCTGCGGGAGGGTGTGTGATTAGAAGGGGGGTTAGGGTGCAGGCACGGGAAGGTTATGGTTAGGTACCGAGGAGGGGGGTTAGGCACTTTCAAGAGGAGGTTAGGGTTAGGCACCAAGTGGGGAGGCTTAGGTTTAGGCAGGGGGGAAGGGAGGATTAGGTTAAGGCACCACCGGGGAGGGTTAGGCACCACCGGGGAGGATCAGGCACCCACAAGGGTGGGTTAGGGTAGGGGGCAGGGGAGGCTTAGAGTACTTTCTGGGGTGCTGCCAGTATCCTCATGGTCGGTATGCCACTGTTGGTATTCTGACCACCGGCATCCCATCCGTCGGGATATCATACTGAATCCGTATGCATATATATTCATCATGTGAAATTTAAAAAGCATCAGATTCATTATTTTTGAGTAAGTACAAATAAATGCCTCTAACATATAGGTTTCCAAGTTACATAACTAATGTCTGGCTCAGAGTTTGAAGTATATTAATACACTTCTTACTACTTCTACTGTAGATGAAGAACTTGTCACACTCAGGTGAGCTATGAGTTATGATTTGTGGTGAACCTTTCATCATACCAGACTACTTTTGGAACATGTATAAACATGTTAATATTAACTGTCCACGTTTGTAACTTGATACTGACATGTCAGTACTAGTAAGAAATCCAAGATTATTTCAGTACATTAAAAGCCATTGTGCAAACCATAAGCTTAGCAGACTTGAAGTGCATAGACAAATTCAAATATACAATGCGCTCATCAATACTATGTTATGTTTATTTTTTAATGAGCAATTGTTCATCCATAAAACTAAAACATCACACAGACTCTAAATAACCCTGTTACGTTTTTGGAACAGCGTATTTATCATCCAGCTTTTCACCGCCAGTGCAATAAAGCTAATCAGAATATAGATGTCCAGGCTGCCCAGATGCCCCTAAGCTTTTCCGATGCCCCTAGCATTTGTTTATACAGTCTATACCTAGGGCTGGCGCTGCATACCCCAAACCAATCATGACATGTAGTGATTCATCATTCTGGTCTTTAATAATACAGGAAAAGTGCATGATTGCTGTTTATATTAGATATATTGTGGGCTGTTTCAAAGGAATGCAAATAACCCATGCTGTCTCAAATTTGGCCACTGTGACTATGTGTTTTTGTACATATTTACCATGCAGCAGCATGTTATGGCTTACATAATATAATATGTGTATGTGTGTGTTGGGGATCCATTACTTTGGTGTGTGCACAAATCAAATGACTTTAAAATGACTTACATAGCCAATAACAATTAAGACTCAGTCGCCAAGGCGCATGTTTTATTCAGCTGGAAAGTAGCGAAAGAGCAAAACACATTTATTTAAAAAAAGATAAAGAAAATGATTTACTACTAACATGTGCACGGTATGATACATGATTGGGTGGATTCCCTTCCTTCTCATCACTGGATGAGGAACAGGAAGTTGAGTCGCGTGAATGGGGAACCCCTGTAACAGTAATACATACAATATTTGCTAGCAGCACATACCCTTATATAAACATAACCAGCCATTAATTGGGACTTATTATATATAATAGGTTGGAGCTGTTTGCCAGCTATATACAGAACTGGCACTCTGAATAAGCACTAAGGCACTCAAGACATTTTCCTCATTACACAAACATCAGTGGTATAGTACATTCAGGGCCACATTTACCAGGGCCACATGTCTCATAAGCACCGGCCTATAGGACAGTGAGAACAGAGACACACCAACTACGTTCGGTCCATTGTCCTCCACCTGCAGCAGCACAGTTCCATAACTCCTGTTTGTCATAGGGTCATAGGCTCCTTAGTAAATCTGGCCCTGGGAACATTTTATTGCAATGCAGAAATCCGATCTGTTGAAGTTGGCTGGTTATAGGACAAACTATCTCACATTCTGCATAAAATAAAGCATACAGTACATACATAATACATATATCGACCTGCTGTCTTTATACATAAAGGAAAAAAAATATTTGTGCTACACAAATAGATACAATAGTGTCAGTAGTAAAAAAGCAAATGTATAGTATACTGTACAAGCCTGATCTATAAATTGTAGGATTTCATATTGCTACAGTAAGTAAATCTGCTATTTGTGCCATGTGACCAGGACATCCATGTTTCCTAATACCCATGTCCATGTCCCTTTGCTCTCCTGCTTTATGATCTCACACAGTGAATCAGAGTCTAAATAATGGAATGTGTTCATGTGATCAAGTCCTTCAAATTTTCAAAATGCTTATTGCGTTTTTTTTCTAGTGAATATAGGGTGAAATACAGCAACAGTACAATCAGCGCAGTGAGCAAGTAATAGGTTCCACAGGCCTGTTTTATTGCTCTCCTACATGTGCAATGTAAGGACAATTACACTACTCATGCCAAATAATGTCATAACAATACTAAAGACTGCAAAGGACTAATATGACGGACAAGGAGGGTCAGGCAGTAGGTGGGTGACAGTGTGTATCCCAACACTGAAGGTTTTCAGGTTGTCATGTGATTTCTTTCACTAACCATGGTAACTTCTGGCTACTTTCTATATTCTGCAGTGAACAGATGCACTTTGAGCGAGGTAGTGGCAGTGGTGGGGTGGTGGGTCAGATTGATCAACCAAAACCAGAGCAACAAGCTGCAAAGTGTGAGGCCAATATTTTGTCGTCTTTCTAACGTGTCGCAGTATTCTAAGTGGTGTTTCTACATTTAATTCCATATGGACAGGATGTGATTAAAGTCGTTGAAAAAGTCCTAGCATCAGGACGCCAGTAGTAATCATGGAGTGCTTTGTGATACTCACGCTTGGAGTATAAACACGGGAGTTCCTGGATATAGTTACGAAGCCCCTTCTTTTCAGTGCTTTGGGTACCTTCATCACTAATTCTAATGCTGCTTAGATGAAAGCCACTGGCCAGAGTTACACCAAACAACAGATTTTAAAGATGTTGCTTTTTATCAATTTGCAAATTGTTTAGCTAAGGTGTCAGGAACCGCTAACAGTCTCAGCTCCTGAATGCGCCACTTCTCTTACTGTTATGGCAAAAAGGAAAATAAATGGAAAACTCTTGCAAACAGAGCATTAGTACAGACTACATTAACATGAACAACGTTGGAGTGCCTGAGAAAATATCGGTTTATGACTAATACAATTGCCACCTTTTCCGGGAGAAAATATTCTGTTTCTCCACCACTAATGACATTGGTATTTCGAACCATTGTCACCAGCCAGATGGCAAGCCTAATGCCTAAACACTCTCTATAGAGACCAATATCAAAGAAATGACTCATCAAGCAATATACAGAATCACATGGAATCTGTGTCATAAATGTCTTGGTATGGATGTTTCTGAGGCATAGTTAGCTTGCTCCTGCCAGTATTTGGCCTATTCACGTTTCCAGGGAAATTTAGGCATATTGGTAGCTGCTGAGAAGATGGTTAACTTCATGCTGGACCTAAGAAGTACAATCCTCACAACTTTTATGCAATATTGGGACTATATAAACCTAACCTGCAATCTGCCCAAACTTCATCTGATCCACTCAATTCCCAATCTCCAGCCCCATTTGTTCAAGACCACACACGATTTCTGAATGAGACTCACTTCGTTTGGGTTAGATGAAGATGTAGTCTCACCGAAATCAGGACTATTTAGACGTATGCATCTGTAACACTTACTGAATAATGTATTTTTTTCTATTGGTGCCCAGGATTTTATTTGCTTACTTCTGTCTATAGAAGTCCCTAAGTGTTTGAGGTTGCACCCAAAAGACATCACTCTAGGTGACCTCTTGAAATTGCCTAGTGTTCATTCTGGCCCTATCACTACAGTTTAGTTTCAGTGCCGTCAGCTGTCAGTCAAAGAGAACTGACCATTATAAGCACCAGATATGGATCCTTTTTTGGAATTCTTCTTTAACAATGATCTGTCTTCAAAAATAATTGTGTTATGTCATATCTGGTTTGTCATATACCCCTTTTCAAGCAAAAGTCAAGATGTCACCACATCATGTAATACTTTGCCTATTAATCTCTCTTCTCTTTTCACTGTTAAAGGGGCTATGCAAGATATTGGTGGTCTCACAGTCTCTGGGATGAGCCCTCCAATCTGAATTTTTCAGACATCGCTGTGGTGGAATCTGGATTGGCAGTAGATTGACACATATTGGGCACATAATGACATCCAGACCAGAAATGCTTAGAGAATTTAGTTGGCTACAGTTTGGGAACAAATATAGTATAGGCATTGGACGACCCATTCTTTAGCTACTGGATGATGACGAGATATCTAATCCCCTATCATTCATACTGACGTAGCAAGCAGCAAGGCTTCCATCCCTCATGATTCATCTATGGGCTTGAGATACATGTCAATGCAGATTTCACTATAAAACTGCATTGATGTCTGACTTTGCTTATTTCCTCCCCATGCCTCTGACCTTGGTGGGCTCTCTAAAGCCAGCTCTGTGCACAAAATCCACACTCAGCCCTACTGACCTGTACTGTAAGTCCGCATTGGCTTTTTATTTCTTTTTAAGATATATATGCTCACCCCGTCTCACAGTAAACTATTACCATTTGGTAACAACACATACAAAATCGCAAAGCATATGTATAGACAAATGCACATTTTCTTAAAATTATACAACGTGCCTAGATAGACTAATTAACTGATTGTTAGTTAATTGACTAAAATAAACCAATACTGAAAAACATAAGGGAATTGTAGAAAATGGTTGCTAGATTGCATCATTATGTACTATATCATGTCTTTTAGTTCTGTATCATTATATGCTATATCATGGCTATTAGTTCTGTATCATTATATACTATATATATATCATGGCTTTTAGCTCTCTAAAAGTGTGTTATTGCTTTACTAAGTTGCACAGTTTAAGCAAGTTAATAGTCCCAGGAAACCAATAGTCTACAGTAGGTTTTTGATCCATATTGGGGCAGATGTATTAAGCCTGGAAACGGCATAAGGAAGTGATTAACCAGTGATAAGTGAAAGGTGATAAATGCACCAGCCAATCAGCTCCTGTTAATTTACATATTTGAGCTGATTGGCTGGTGCGTTTATCACCTTGCACATATTACTAGTTTATCACTTCCTTATGCCATCTCCAGGTCAATACATCTGCCCCAATGTTCACTAAAATGTTCTACTGTAGGTTTCTAGTGGCAGCCTGCATAACCGGCACTTCCTTATATCAGTCCTGAGAGGAACCGCTGCATTTGCAGGACAGTGCATTTCGTTGGTGTTCTAGAAAACACTCGTACAGTGGTTTAATGACGGGCGATGGACCCATGTTGTACCACAGGTGTTTAATCTCCTCACTACGCCCGAATGTATGTAAAGGAGGCTGTTCTCGGCTTTGGGATCCGGTCTCTAGGTCGACAGTAACTAGGTCGACAGTGTCTATGTTGAACACTATTGGTCGACAGTAACTAGGTCGACAGGGTTTCTAGGTCGACAGGGTCTCTAGGTCATGTTCTAGGTCGACAGGTCAAAATGTCGACATGAGTTTTTTACAATTTTTTTTCTTTTTTTGAACCTTTTCCTACTTAACGACCCACGTGGACTACGATTGGAACGGTAATCTGTGCCGAGCAAAGCGGTAGTGGAGCACCTTGTCCGAAGCATGCCGAGCGAAGCGAGCCATGCAAGGGGACACGGTGCACTAATTGGGGTTCCCGGTTACTCTACGAAGAAAACAACACCAAAAAAACCATAAAATAACTCATGTCGACCTTTTGACCTGTCGACCTAGACCCTGTAGACCTAGTTACTGTCGACCAATAGTGGCCGACCAAGACACTGTCGACCTAGTTACTATCTACCTACCATACCACACCACACCCTCGGCTTTTATACATTTCTTCGTTTTAGGTGCTGATTCAGAATTGCCCGCTATTTCAGATGATTCGCAATTGGACGATATTTTCGGATCTGTGCATGAGCAGAAGCCGCACTACATGTGCATATCTGGAGATGCCCTGCCCCAAAAGCCGCAGCATCACTGACATGACACCAGGAAGCGTCACAGAACACAGAGGAGTGTCAGCCAATGACTGCATTCTCAGATGCAGCTTGAGTCCAATGTCTATGTTGTTGATCTGATGCTGCATCCTCGGACGCAGTAGTGGAACACAGAAGCCGGGAGTGGGCGTCTTTTTACTTAAGATGCCTCCTGAGGTGTTAGCACGGTTTTGCACACCCGCTGTGTACAAAGTCGCAGCAGCTGTGTTATAGCGTCCCTCTCTGCATCCGTTCCTTAGTCTCATTCATTGGAATCATCATAATAGTATTGTATAAAACCAACAAACTACTACAAGTACCTCAATCTATGTAACCGTAGGTGTGATTTTTACCTTTAAGAGGCCAACTTGTACATGCCGTCTTGCAACACTCACTAGATACATTGCTTTATTCTGGCTTCAATCTTTGCTTTTATGAATGCTTTATATCATCCCAGCGGATCGATTTCTTCCTATTACTCTAGGGCAGGGATGGGGAACCTTCGGCCCTCCAGCTGTTGTTGAACTACACATCCCAGCATGCCCTGCAACAGTTTTAGCATGGCCAAATAGCAAAAATGAAGCAATGCATGCTGGTATATGTAGTTTAACAACAGCTGGAGGGCCAAAGGTTCCCCACCCCTGCTCTAGGGCAATATAGTTGTCCAAAGGGGGAAAAAATCCTTTAACATAACACTATTAAATCCAGATTTTAAAATACTATGTCAAATATAATTGTGTACTTATTTGATTACATTTTTATAATTTCTTTCCTGTTCGGTGCGTTTTGTTACCGCCTATTACCTCCCAGCTGCTGAGAGTAAGATTACAAAACGATGCAGTGTATCATGCTCACACAGATTTACACATGCACAACAGACTTTTGGATATGATTTATCACAAAACAATGTTCAGCTTAAATGTCAGAAACATGAAAATGAGTAATTATATATGTATCAAGAAATTCCAGGTGTGTCGCATATCGGTTCCCCCTTTCACAGATATTTACGTGCCCTCCCGCTGTGCTGCATTTTGGAGATCTGGAGAGCAATCTGGACAAAGCTGTCCTTCCTTAGCTACTTTGTATGTTGTTCCTCAATGAATTCCAACAGCCAATCAGAGTTCAATTATCTTCAGTGACCTTCATTTGCGCACTGCATTGCTCATACCTCCCAACATGACCCTCTCCAGGAGGGACACAATGCTCTGCTTCTGGACTTTTCTCTTAATGTATGATTGCCATCACCTGTTTTGAACAGGTTAATGGATAAGAAAGGCATTTCACCACAGGTGCTGGCAATGATAAATTAAGAGGAACGTCCAGAAGCAGAGCATTCTGTCCCTCCTGGAGAGGGTCATGTTGGGAGGTATGCATTGCTGCTTGTGTTAAACATGAGTCATGGGCTTATTAGTTGTAATGACAGAGGTGGGATTGCTGCTTGGAGAGAGTGTAGTAGTGAGATAGGGCTCGCTATTGCATACTGGACCACATCATATAATGGTCATTAGCTGGGGTTCTGTATAGTATTCTGGTCAGATCGGACTCTGTATTGCTCACTAGTTATCACATGGTAATTTGCATTGTACAGTGCTCAGATGGGACATCGCTCTACTACAGCAAAGTGCATAGGGTTGCCAGACAACCATCTTGCAGAAGAAAGTGACACAATCATCAAAACAAAGCACATTTCTCATGAAATAAATAAAACATCAATTATGTTTAAACTTAAAGAGGATATATTTTATACAGTGATTTGACACTGGTGAAGCAGTGTATAGACATTAAACACTGCTGAGCTCCCAGCTCCAGCCTGCATGGTAACTGGTTTAACAGGTCTGTACGCGATCCTGTCATGTGACCGGCACTCGGGATCCTGGTGGTCACCATGCCGACGCCGAGATCCCGAGACATCAAAAGCCCTACAGTGGGCATGCCGACTAACAAGGACTATTCCCACTTGTGAGTGTCCAGGACACGCATCGAGTTGAAATAGAGCCTGTGGCGAGCGCAGCGAGTCACCGAGCCCGCAAGGGGCTTTGTTGCAGCCCCCCCCCCACCGGCATTCTACGGCCGGGATCCCGGGGTCGGTATGCTGACTGTTGGGATCCCCACCGCCGGTCACCCAACCCTAACCCGTCTGTACACCCTCATTTCTAAGCAGCCCTCCGGCTCCTGTACAGGGCAGCCAAGGTGGAGGGTGTGGGCGGGAGGCATTGCGGGTACTAATTACCTGGCCCCAGCTTGTTGGAGGGGCCCAACAGGGTATACAATGTTGTATATCTGATAGGAAATTATAATGGAACCTAGCAGTACATACACTTATCAAGCCCAATACACACTCAGATAAGGGAGAAATATCAAACCTTAGCGAGAGAGCGAGAGAGAGAGAGTTAGAGAGAGAGAGAGTGAGAGAGAGATAAAGTGGAGTTGCCCATATCAACCCGTCAGCTTCTAGATACCATTTATCTAGCATGGTCTATAAAATAAGAATTTACTTACCGATAATTCTATTTCTCGGAGTCCGTAGTGGATGCTGGGGTTCCTGAAAGGACCATGGGGAATAGCGGCTCCGCAGGAGACAGGGCACAAAAAGTAAAGCTTTAGGATCAGGTGGTGTGCACTGGCTCCTCCCCCCATGACCCTCCTCCAAGCCTCAGTTAGGATACTGTGCCCGGACGAGCGTACACAATAAGGAAGGATTTTGAATCCCGGGTAAGACTCATACCAGCCACACCAATCACACTGTACAACCTGTGATCTGAACCCAGTTAACAGTATGATAACAGCGGAGCCTCTGAAAAGATGGCTCACAACAATAATAACCCGATTTTTGTAACTATGTACAAGTATTGCAGATAATCCGCACTTGGGATGGGCGCCCAGCATCCACTACGGACTCCGAGAAATAGAATTATCGGTAAGTAAATTCTTATTTTCTCTATCGTCCTAGTGGATGCTGGGGTTCCTGAAAGGACCATGGGGATAATACCAAAGCTCCCAAACGGGCGGGAGAGTGCGGATGACTCTGCAGCACCGAATGAGAGAACTCCAGGTCCTCCTTAGCCAGGGTATCAAATTTGTAGGATTTTACCAACGTGTTTGCCCCTGACTAAATAGCCGCTCGGCAAAGTTGTAAAGCCGAGACCCCTCGGGCAGCCGCCCAAGATAAGCCCACCTTCCTTGTGGAATGGGCATTTACATATTTTGGCTGTGGCAGGCCTGCCACAGAATGTGCAAGCTGAATTGTATTACACATCCAACTAGCAATAGTCTGCTTAGAAGCAAGAGCACCCAGTTTGTTGGGTGCATACAGGATAACAGCAAGTCAGTTTTCCTGACTCCAGCCGTCCTGGAACCTATATTTACAGGGCCCTGACAACATCTAGCAACCTGGAGTCCTCCAAGTCCCTAGTAGGCGCAAGGCACCAAAATAAGCTGGTTCAGGTGAAACACTGACACCACCTTAGGGAGAGAACTGGGGACGAGTCCGCAGCTCTGCCCTGTCCAAATGGACAACCAGATATGGGCTTTTTTGAGAAAAAAAAAAAAAACCACCAATTTGACACTCGCCTGATCCAGGCCAGGGCCAAGAGCATGGTCACTTTTCATGTGAGATGCTTCAAATCCACAGATTTGACTGGTTTTAAACCAATGTGATTTGAGGAATCCCAGAACTACGTTGAGATCCCACAGTGCCATTGGAGGCACAAAAGGGGGTTGTATATGCAATACTCCCTTGACAAACTTCTGGACTTCAGGAACTGAAGCCACTTCTTTCTGGAAGAAAATCGACAGGGCCGAAATTTGAACCTTAATGGACCCCAATTTGAGGCCCATAGACACTCCTGTTTGCAGGAAATGCAGGAATCGACCGAGTTGAAATTTCTTCGTGGGGCCTTTCTGGCCTCACACCACGCAACATATTTTTGCCACATGTGGTGATAATGTTGTGCGGTCACCTCCTTTCTGGCTTTGACCAGGGTAGGAATGACCTCTTCCGGAATGCCTTTTTCCCTTAGGATCCGGCGTTCCACCGCCATGTCGTCAAACGCAGCTGCGGTAAGTCTTGGAACAGACATGGTACTTGCTGAAACAAGTCCCTTCTTAGCGGCAGAGGCCATAAGTCCTCTGTGAGCATCTCTTGAAGTTCCGGGTACCAAGTCCTTCTTGGCCAATCCGGAGCCATGAGTATAGTTCTTACTCCTCTACGTCTTATAAGTCTCAGTACCTTAGGTATGAGAAGCAGAGGATGGAACACATACACCGACTGGTACATCCATGGTGTTACCAGAACGTCCACAGCTATTGCCTGAGGGTCTCTTAACCTGGCGCAATACCTGTCCCGTTTTTTGTTCAGACGGGACGCCATCATGTCCACCTTTGGTATTTCCCAACGGTTTACAATCATGTGGAAAACTTCCCGATGAAGTTTCCACTCTGCCGGGTGGAGGTCGTGCCTGCTGAGGAAGTCTGCTTCCCAGTTTCCATTCCCGGAATGAAACACTGCTGACAGTGCTATCACATGATTTTCCGCCCAGCGAAAAGTCCTTGCAGTTTTTGCCATTGCCCTCCTGCTTCTTGTGCCGCCCTGTCTATTTACGTGGGCGACTGCCGTGATGTTTTTCCCACTGGATCAATACCGGCTGACCTTGAAGCAGAGGTCTTGCTAAGCTTAGAGTATTATAAATTTACCCTTAGCTCCAGTATATTTATGTGGAGAAAAGTCTCCAGACTTGATCACACTCCCTGGAAATTTTTTCCTTGTGTGACTGCTCCCCAGCCTCTCGGGCTGGCCTCCGTGGTCACCAGCATCCAATCCTGAATGCCGAATCTGCGGCCCTCTAGAAGATGAGCACTCTGTAACCACCACAGGAGAGACACCCTTGTCCTTGGATATAGGGTTATCCGCTGATGCATCTGAAGATGCGATCCGGACCATTTGTCCAGCAGATCCCACTGAAAAATTCTTGCGTGAAATCTGCCGAATGGAATTGCTTCGTAGGAAGTCACCATCTTTACCAGGACCCTTGTGCAATGATGCACTGATTTTAGGAGGTTCCTGACTAGCTCGGATAACTCCCTGGCTTTCTCTTCCGGGAGAAACACCTTTTTCTGGACTGTGTCCAGAATCATCCCTAGGCACAGCAGACTTGTCGTCGGGATCAGCTGCGATTTTGGAATATTTAGAATCCACCCGTGCTGTTGTAGCAGTATCCGAGATAGTGCTACTCCGACCTCCAACTGTTCCCTGGACTTTGCCCTTATCAGGAGATCGTCCAAGTAAGGGATAATTAAGACGCCTTTTCTTCGAAGAAGAATCATCATTTCGGCCATTACCTTGGTAAAGACCCGGGGTGCCGTGGACAATCCAAACGGCAGCGTCTGAAACTGATAGTGACAGTTCTGTACCACGAACCTGAGGTACCCTTAGTGAGAAGGGCAAATTTTGGACATGGAGGTAAGCATCCCTGATGTCTCGGGACACTATATAGTCCCCTTCTTCCTGGTTCGTTATCACTGCTCTGAGTGACTCCATCTTGATTTGAACCTTTGTAAGTGTTCAAATTTTTTTAGATTTAGAATAGGTCTCACCTAGCCTTCTGGCTTCAGTACCACAATATAATGAGGAATAATACCCCTTTTCTTGTTGTAGGAGGGGTAATTTGATTATCACCTGCTGGGAATACAGCTTGTGAATTGTTTCCCATACTGCCTCCTTGTCGGAGGGAGACCTTGGTAAACCAGACTTCAGGAGCCTGCGAAGGGGAAACGTCTCGACATTCCAATCTGTACCCCTGGGATACTACATGTAGGATCCAGGGGTCCTGTACGGTCCCAGCGTCATGCTGAGAGCTTGGCAGAAGCGGTGGAACGCTTCTGTTCCTGGGAATGGGCTGCCTGCTGCAGTCTTCTTCCCTTTCCTCTATCCCTGGGCAGATATGACTCTTATAGGGACGAAAGGACTGAGGCTGAAAAGACGGTGTCTTTTTCTGCAGAGATGTGACTTAGGGTAAAAACGGTGGATTTTCCAGCAGTTGCCGTGGCCACCAGGTCCGATGGACCGACCCCAAATAACTCCTCTTCCTTTATACGGCAATACACCTTTGTGCCGTTTGGAATCTGCATCACCTGACCACTGTCGTGTCCATAAACATCTTCTGGCAGATATGGACATCGCACTTACTCTTGATGCCAGAGTGCAAATATCCCTCTGTGCATCTCGCATATATAGAAAATGCATCCTATTAAATGCTCTATAGTCAATAAAATACTGTCCCTGTCAAGGGTATCAATATTTTTAGTCAGGGAATCCGACCAAGCCACCCCAGCTCTGCACATCCAGGCTGAGGCGATCGCTGGTCGCAGTATAACACCAGTATGTGTGTATATACTTTTTATGATATTTTCCAGCCTCCTGTCAGCTGGCTCCTTGAGGACGGCCCTATCTATAGACGGTACCGCCACTTGTTTTGATAAGCGTGTGAGCGCCTTATCCACCCTAAGGGGTGTTTCCCAACGCGCCCTAACTTCTGGCGGGAAAGGGTATACCGCCCATAATTTTCTATCGGGGGGAACCCACGCATCATCACACACTTCATTTAATTTATCTGATTCAGGAAAAACTACGGTAGTTTTTTCACATCCCACATAATACCCTCTTTTGTGGTACTTGTAGTATCAGAAATATGTAACACCTCCTTCATTGCCCTTAACGTGTGGCCCTAATAAGGAATACGTTTGTTTATTCACCGTCGACACTGGATTCAGTGTCCGTGTCTGTGTCTGTGTCGACCGACTAAAGTAAACGGGCGTTTTAAAACCCCTGACGGTGTTTCTGAGACGTCTGGACCGGTACTAATTGTTTGTCGGCCGTCTCATGTCGTCAACCGACCTTGCAGCGTGTTGACATTATCACGTAATTCCCTAAATAAGCCATCCATTCCGGTGTCGACTCCCTAGAGAGTGACATCACCATTACAGGCAATTGCTCCGCCTCCTCACCAACATCGTCCTCATACATGTCGACACACACGTACCGACACACAGCACACACACAGGGAATGCTCAAATAGAGGACAGGACCCACTAGCCCTTTGGAGAGACAGAGGGAGAGTTTGCCAGCACACACCAAAAACGCTATAATTATATAGGGACAACCTTATATAAGTGTTTTCCCTTATAGCATCTTTTATATATTTCTAACGCCAAATTAGTGCCCCCCCTCTCTGTTTTAACCCTGTTTCTGTAGTGCAGTGCAGGGGAGAGCCTGGGAGCCTTCCCTCCAGCCTTTCTGTGAGGGAAAATGGCGCTGTGTGCTGAGGAGATAGGCCCCGCCCCTTTTTCGGCGGGCTCGTCTCCCGCTCTTTAATGGATTCTGGCAGGGGTTAAATATCTCCATATAGCCCCCGGAGGCTATATGTGAGGTATTTTTAGCCAAAAAAGGTTTTCATTTGCCTCCCAGGGCGCCCCCCTCCCAGCGCCCTGCACCCTCAGTGACTGCCGTGTGAAGTGTGCTGAGAGGAAATGGCGCACAGCTGCAGTGCTGTGCGCTACCTTAAGAAGACTGAGGAGTCTTCTGCCGCCGATTCTGGACCTCTTCTCGTTTCAGCATCTGCAAGGGGGCCGGCGGCGAGGCTCCGGTGACCATCCAGGCTGTACCTGTGATCGTCCCTCTGGAGCTAATGTCCAGTAGCCAAAGAAGCCAATCCATCCTGCACGCAGGTGAGTTCACTTCTTCTCCCCTAAGTCCCTCGTTGCAGTGATCCTGTTGCCAGCAGGACTCACTGTAAAATAAAAAACCTAAGCTAAACTTTTCTAAGCAGCTCTTTAGGAGAGCCACCTAGATTGCACCCTTCTCGCCCGGGCACAAAAATCTAACTGAGGCTTGGAGGAGGGTCATGGGGGGAGGAGCCAGTGCACACCACCTGATCCTAAAGCTTTACTTTTTGTGCCCTGTCTCCTGCGGAGCCGCTATTCCCCATGGTCCTTTCAGGAACCCCAGCATCCACTAGGACGATAGAGAAAATAACAACTGATTGGTTGCTATGGGCAACCTGATCAGACTGGGAGAAATTAGTTGAGCAGTATACATTGTCTATATATCACCTGATCATAATAACTTAATGGTGTATTATTATGAAAGTAATTAAAGACATATTGGTAAGTGTGCCTAAAATTAGTCCAGAACAGCGCCGCTCAGAGAGTATCAGATGTCTTCATTAAAAATCTTATTGAAGAGGTGAAGAACAAGTATAATGCTGGGTACACACTAGGCAATTAATCAGATGTCATTCTGATGTGGATAGGAGTGATGTATCGGACACATAGCTCAAAATCTGCTTGTATAATCATTGTGGTAATATTAAAAAGATAAACTATTATACTCAGATACATAAGAAACAACGTGAAGCAGATGCAGAAATTACAATATCCAAGTTAAATTCTCAATGCATAACAGACAGTATTAATGTGTAACTTAAGAAGAGAATTGTATAATCATACAAACCCTAGCAATAATGACAATCCCACAAAGCAGCACCTTATACTGTGCAAGACTGCCTGCAGCGTCTCTTTAGCTACAGTGGCGGATCCAGGGGGGGGCACTCGAGCCCGTGCCCCCCCTGTCGTTTGTGCCTCCGTCCCCAGTCCCTTCCGTCCCCCGTCCGTCCGTCCGTCCCCCGTTGCCGCACAGGGAGATGACGGGCGCCCACTGAGATTGTGTTACCAGCGGGCGCCCGTCTCCCTGCACAGCGGCAGCCGGAGGCAGGAGCTCAGTACTGAGCTCCTGCCTCCGGCGCTGTCACTGTGTGGCGTGCACTACGGGAGAGGCGTCAGTCATGACGTCTCTCTCATAGTGCTGAGGAGAGGACGCCAGGAGGAGGAGTACTGCAGCGGTATGGAAGCGGGAACGTGGCTTGGTAAGTATGTTCTCTTTTCTCTACCTCAGTGCAGCGGGAGCATCTACTGGGGGCAAAATAGGGGGGGACATTACTACTGGGGGCATCAACAAGGGACATTACTACTGGGTGGGGGGGCATTACTACTGGGGGCATTATTACTGGGGAAGTATCTACTGGGGGCATTACTACTGGGGGGCATCAACAAGGGGCATTACTACTGGGGGGCATTACTACTGGGGGCATTATTACTGGGGGGCATCTACTGGGGGCAAACTACTGGGGGGCATCTACTGGGGGCAAACTACTGGGGGACATTATTACTGGGGGCCAACTACAAAGGGGCTAACTACTGGGGGCATACTACAGGAGGGCATTACTACTGGCGGCGTAACTACACGGGCTAAACTACAGGGGGGCCAAACTACTGGGGGCATAACTACAGGGGCCAAACTACTGGGGGATAACTACAGGGGCCAAACTACTGGGGGCATTACTACTGGGGGCTAAACTACAAGGGGGGCATTACTACAGCGGCTAAACTACAAGCAGGCAAACTACTGGGGGCATTACCACTGGGAGGCTAAACTAAAGGGGGGGTAAACTACTGGGGTCATAACTGCAGGGGCATTACCACTGGGGGCATAACTACTAGGGCGCTAAATGACTGGGGGCATTACTACAGGCAACATTACTACTGGGGGCAATACGGGCATTGCATAAGGGGCACCACTACTATGGGGTCTATATAAGGGGCACTACCAGTAGAGTGGACATTGCATAATGAGCGCTACAACTGTGGGCATTGTATAAGAAGCGCCACTTCACATGCACCGAAGCCGCACGCAAATGTACTTGCTCCTTCCATGGTGCCCCCCCTATCATTTTCTTCTGGATCCGCCCCTGTTTAGCTATATAGGCCACATTATGACAACAGATTTACCATTAAAGAGAAAGTAGGAGTGTCTCTGTATAGGTTCATCTGATTGGACAGATACTGCATACTAAAAGTCACATGTGAGACAAGACTTGTTCAACCAGGTAGATGAATTCCATGAGACTGCTCCAATTGCTGCAAAAATTGACTGGTAATGGGGACTGGACTATTCAGATCTATAGGGGCTACAAGTTAGGACTGCTGGAAGACAAGGGCTGTGATCTGGGTCATTTGTAACATAAGGATAATTGAGAATCGCACCTCAGGCAGCACAACTATAAGGTGGGGTACACATCAGGACATTGTGTATTCCAGCCGGTGGCACAGTCGATGTACCGATATATAGCAAGGCCGTACAGACTGCATGATCCGGTGTACGACCGCGCGACATAGCGGTACATTCCGCATTCACCTACAGGCGGTCGTCAGCATCGACAGCCCATCTGGCATGCAGCACATCAGATGGGATGATCCTGCTGACGACGCATGTGAACACACAGGTGAGCATACACACTGAGCGATATGGACGATATATTGTTCCAATTCCCATCGGAATGATATATCGCCTAATGTGTACCCGGCCTTGGGTGTCAGACACAAGGTGCTCACCTTTAAGCCTCCAGCTTGCTCTACTTCCTCTGCCCACCAGTCATTAGACATTAACAGCCAACATGCTGAGTGTGTTATTCAGACCTTCCAAAGCGGACCAGTGCATCACACTCATATGACCAATTACTGTATAGAATGTACCAGATACATGTAAGCTAGAATCTGACCTGTTGCTACGGGCAACAACTCCCCTGTCCTCTTTAGAAGGTTTGATAAATAACCCCCTTTTTCCTTCAGTCACTGTATCAGTGTACTAGCAGTTCAGTAATTTGTACTCAGTAGATGGATACAGGGAAGACAGGATACTTCCTTTTCCTCCCTGACACCCCTACACACACTGCAAGCCACCATGCTGCTAATGTAATGACCACAGAAGTAATCCCGGGTGATTGGTGTCACACTGCACATAATATACTCTTGCAGCTAATGAACAGCAGAGGAGCAAAGGGCATTTTTTTTGTTTCTGTGCGCAGGGTAGAAGAGAGACCTGGGGGCACTCCTCAGATGACTTAAGTGGAAGATTCACCTGGGGCGCATTCCCCCAGTCCCACTGTTTGTGAGTCAGTGAAACTTTCCACAATCTCTTCTCAAATACTGGGAATGGGATACATCACTAAGGGGGACAGGTACTAAGCAGTGATAAAAGTGGAGAAGTGAGCCAGTGGAGAAGTTGCCCATGGCAACCAATCAGCTGCTCTGTATATGTTTATAGTATGCAAATCATAAGTGTTACGTCAATGCTGATTGGTTGCCACGGGCAACTTCTCCAGTGGTACACTTCTCCACTCTTATCACTGCTTAGTACATGTCCCCCTTAGGGTCAGATGTACTGAGCTTTGAAAAGTTATTCATTTCTCAGTGATAGTACCAGACAATCAGCTCATAAATATAATTTTTCAAACCCAGCCTGTAACATGGCTGATTGGCTGGTCCTTTATCACTGTGAAATTTATCACTTCTCAAGGCTTAGTACATCTCCCCCTTAAATATGAAAATGTCTTAATGATCCTTTTCAGTAATTATCTGTCAACTCTTCAATGTTTCAACTTGGCAAGGCTTAGCAACATGGGGGAGAGGTCTGGTGATTTGGGGTCTTAATGAGTGCGGGTGTGCCTAGAATAAAAAGGATGACCAGATTAAAGAATCTGCTACTGTAGAGAAACCGGATATATATGTACAGAGTAGGGGTTTCACTAGGAGTGACAGAATTAAACTGATATATTCACAAAGCAATACTGAATGTAGCAGCTTAGTGTTCCAGCATTGCCTAGAGACAAATCAATGAATGAGAAAACTTTTTTTTTTTTTTCATTTGTTACCAGTGGGAGTCTTTGGCTTATCTGTACACATTGGACATCGTCTCTGAGATTTTCATGAGTAAAATAAAGGTGAGGATGGGATACCATTTATATGATAATTCAATGCAAGGATGGAGCTAAGAAAGTAAGCATTTCTATAAAGATTAGCTAAAGCCATAACCACAGCACACTGATAAATAAGTAAAGTGCCTTCCTGTCTAGCTGCTAAGGACATCATCATACAATTGCCAAAACAGTTTCTAAGCATAATACTGACTATACGGGTGGTCTTCAGTATGCCGGCTGTTGGGATCCCGGCGCACAGTATACCGGCGCTGGAATCCCGACAGCCGGCATACCGACACTTATTCTCCGTCGTGGAGGTCCACGACCCCCCTGAAGGGAGAATAAAATAGCGTGACGCGCGTAGCGCGCCAGCTTGCCCGCAGCGAGCCCGCAAGGGGCTCATTTGCGCTCGCCACACTGTCGGTAAGCCGGCGGTCGGGCTCCCAGCGCCGGTATGCTGGTCGCCGGGAGCCCAAACGCCGGCATACCATACCACACCCGACTATACAGCATAAAGCACTATAGGCAATATTACTTCAGCTTATTGTGATGTATATGGTACTTTGGTATGTACTAACAAAAAGTGAAAAGTGAGTTAGATATTGAGAAACCAGCTCATTCTTTGTTCATTTGTGCAAATCGGAGTGTAATTTTAATAAACGGCTGATGCAAAAATAAATAAATAAAACATCTTTTTCCTTGATGTAGAAAAATCCGACTGAAGTACAGTACGTAGTTTATTCACCTGATTCCGGATTTCCTTGAGTGCAAGTTACTATTTTTCCCTCATTCCACTAAAAGTATAAATCTTTACTCGAGAACGATTAACTGGAAAGTAAAAAATCCCCCAAACATTCAAAACATATGAGTTCCATGTTAATAGTATCCTGATTATTCAGACCATGGGGTCAGTGAAACACTTTTTTCTAAAATGTTTTTGTTATGATAGTTAGGAAGGCTGAGCAGAAATGAGACTAAATTTGTCCTAAGAATATAATATTCAAATACCATAAAAGGCAGTTTCCGTATGCCTGCTGGGAGTTCTGCACACAGACTTTATTCTGCTTGTAGGAGCATAAAGGGAACTTTATCATCTGCAAGATCGATGTACTCTTCAGCTTACATGTGACGAACAGACACGGATATTCGTGTTTTATACCATGCAATGCACTAATCCCTTCATAACTGACATCAACGGTAAAAAGAAACTGTGGGGAGGACATCCAGAGATAGTAAGCTGCAATACTCCATTGGGCATTAAGAAGAAATCTAACAAAATATAGGAAGACGTTACTAAAAGAGAGCATCCATTGCATCCGTTATGTGCGTGGACATTTTAGTGACTAATGTACAGTACCACCAATTATATTTTTTCTTCAATCAGCAACTAATTTCTATTTCCAGTAGAACTTCAGAATGTTTGTTCTGGTTTATTCGGAATCCCGTGAGTCTTGCCGGGCCACAGCCCGTCTTTTTCCCCTTTCACTTTTGGGGAGCTTTGCTTTCACAACAGGAATAGAAGATGGCATGTCCTCATCTGATGAGAGATTCTCGGACCACTGAGTGCCAAGTGCCATGGCACCACCAGCATGATCTGGCCCGCTTTTGTCCTGGCTGTGTGATTTTGGTTCTGGTCTCTGCTTGTGAACATGCATGTACCTCTTAGGGTATAAAAATAGTGCTGGGTCTGGCATAGCTTCAAGTTCATCATAGCTGGTCATTTGCTCCCTCTGAAGATAGTCTCTTGACATATCTTTGTCTACTGAACAGTCGGGCCTCCACACACTGTGGCTCTTGTGGACTTTCCTTTTCACCTTACCTTCATGATGAGATTGCTTTACTATGGTGAAGTCAAGGGGCCTGGAGGTCACCTGGCAGCTGTTTTGAGGACTTTGCTGCTTCTGCTTGATGACATGCAACTGGAAAGATAAATAAGCCGCAGCTTCAGTCTGCTTCTGCAGCTCAGTATTCATTATAGTCACGCGGTGACTTCTTCTCTTAAGCTCATCCAGGAACCTTCTCTCCTTGTCCCTCAACTTAGACCTCAAAGCTGCAACTCGATTTTCACGGTGATAGAGCTCCTTCTTTAGTTCGTGATTTAGCTGTTCCTTTTCACTGTACCTGGATTCCAGAATTCGGCACTTTTCCTCCATTTCTAGCGCAATCTGATCTGAACAAAACATAAATACATGTTAGATACACGTACAACAATTAATATGTTCTTTTCTACACAATTAAGGCTTCACTGTTCACATATGTGGCCTAATTTAATAATGTCTTTTAGAACATTTTGGAGCATATTTACTTGGAAAGTGTAATGCAAAAATGTGTCTACTTTTGTATTCTGGCTCCTTGCCTGTATGCTATGTACATAAACATTGTATGTACACACACACAAAAAGTGCATAACTAAGCCTTTTCTTGGGGTTGGTTTAAAACTGGACTGAGACACCTGCCCTTGTGCCCAAAAAACAAAGATTCAAAGCTATGTCTAGACCCTATAATTAAAGAACATTTATGTAGTACTGTTCTGTGAGACTAGAGCATTGTTCTGTGATACTAGCGCAGTGTTCTGTGATACTGTTCTGTAAGCCTACTGCCGTTCTCTGTGAGTCTGTTTTGTAAGCTGGGCACAGTGTTCTGTGATCCTGTTCGGTGAGCCTAGTGCAGTGTTCTGTAAGCTCGGCACAGTGTTCTGTGATCCTGTTCGGTGAGACTAGTGCAGTGTTCTGTAAGCTCGGCACAGTGTTCTGTGATCCTGTTCGGTGAGACTAGTGCAGTGTTCTGTAAGCTCGGCACAGTGTTCTGTGATCCTGTTCGGTGAGACTAGTGCAGTGTTCTGTAAGCTCGGCACAGTGTTCTGTGATCCTGTTCGGTGAGACTAGTGCAGTGTTCTGTAAGCTCGGCACAGTGTTCTGTGATCCTGTTCGGTGAGACTAGTGCAGTGTTCTGTAAGCTCGGCACAGTGTTCTGTGATCCTGTTCGGTGAGACTAGTGCAGTGTTCTGTAAGCTCGGCACAGTGTTCTGTGATCCTGTTCGGTGAGACTAGTGCAGTGTTCTGTAAGCTCGGCACAGTGTTCTGTGATCCTGTTCGGTGAGACTAGTGCAGTGTTCTGTAAGCTTGGCGCAGTGTTCTGTGATCCTGTTCGGTGTGACTAGTGCAGTGTTCTGTAAGCTTGGCACAGTGTTCTGTAATCCTGTTCGGTGAGCCTAATGCAGTGCTCTGTAAGTTTGGCGAAGTGTTCTGTGATCTCGTTCGGTGAGCCTAAGGCAGTGTTCTGTAAACTTGGCGCAGTGTTCTGTAATTCTATTCGGTTAGCCTAGAGCAGTGTTCTGTAAGCTTGGCGCAGTGTTTTGTGATCCTGTTCGGTGAGCCTAGTGCAGTGTTCTGTAAGCTTGGGGCAATGTTTTGTGATCCTGTTCGTTGAGCCTAGTGAAGTGTTCTGTAAGCTTGGGGCAGTGTTCTGTAATTCTATTCGGTGAGCCTAGTGCAGTGTTCTGTAAGCTTGGCGCAGTGTTCTGTGATCCTGTTCGGTGAGCCTAGCGCAGTGGGGCATATTTATTAACCTGGAGAAGGGATAAAAAAGTGATAAACCAGTGATAAGCACAAGGTGATAACGCACCAGCCAATCTTTACGGATTTGAAAAATGACAGTTAGGAGCTGACTGGCTGGTGCGTTTTCAGCTTGCACTTATCACTGCTTTATCACTTCTTTATCCCTTCCCCAGGCTTAATACATCTGCCCCAGTGTTGTGTGATTCTGTTCGGTGAGCCTAGCGCAGTGTTCTGTGATCCTGTTCTGAGTCTAGTGCAGTATACTGTGAGTCTGTGAGCCTAATTCAGATCTGATCGCAGCAGCAAATTTGTTAGCTAATGGACAAAACCATGTGCACTGCAGGGGGGGCAGATACAGTATATAATGTGTAGAGAGAGTTATATTTGGGTGGGGTATGTTCAAACTGAAATCTAAATTGAAGTGTAAAAATAAAGCAGCCAGTATTTACCCTGCGCAGAAACAATATAACCCTCCCAAATGTAACGCTCTCTGCATATGTTATATCTTCCCCCTCCCTGCAGTGCACATGGTTTTGCCTATTTGCTAACAAATTTGCTGTTGCAATGAGATCTGAATTAGGCCCATGGTTTTGCCCATTAGCTAACAAATTTGCAGCTGCGATCAGATCTGAATTACCTCCAGTGTTATAAGCCTAGTGCAGTATGGATGGCTGTCGGTGGGTTACCATTGATGGGCAACCTCAATGGTGTGAAACCATCTGCAAGGGAACCATCAATGGTTTCAACCACCGATGATCACCCCTGCTTTACAATACAGTAGGCAGCCCAGGACTTACTCAGCCGCTGCGATCACATCAGGACCAGATTTGAATTCAGACACCCTCCCTTCAAACGCTTGGACACGTCTGCGTTTTTCCAGACACTCCCTGAAAACGGTCAGTTGCCACCCACAAATGCCCTTTTCCTGTCAATCTCCTTGCGAATGCGCGTGCGAATGGATCCTTTGCACAATCCCGTCGCAGGCCACTGATCCCAGATGAAGCGGTGAGACGCGCCAGAGCAGTGCGGCTCTGACGCATGTGCAGTTCAGATTTGACCACCCGCTGTGTGAAAAAGCACAGCAGGGATCAGATCTGAATAACCCCCTTAGTGCAGTGTTCTGTAAGCCTGTTCTATAAGAGTAGTGCAGTGTTCTGTGAGCCTAGTGCAGTGCTCTGGTTAATGGCTTTAACCAATTTGTCCGATTGACCATTTTTCCCCCCAGTTTTCTGGCATTTTGGAGCAAATGGTCAATTGCCATTTGCTCCCAAACATTACCAGATTTTTGTTCCAACCAGCCAGATTGGACAGATAAATCTTTAGGTGTAGACTTTTACTATATCTAAAGATTTAGTGAGGTGCAGCCGTGTTGTAAAGGACAAAGTGTGATTTCTAAACAGTAAAAAAAAAAAAGACCAAACACTGAACAACATCACCAAACAGGTAATTTCAACTTTGGACTTGACATTTTTTATGTACTGTCTAAACATGGCAAGGAACATCAGTTGCACAAACAAAATTCTTAAAGCTATGTGTGCAAATGCTAGGAACGTAGGAGACAAAATTCCAGAGCTAATTGTGATACTGACAAGGGATGATTTGGATATTGTGGCTATTATGTCATGTTGTAATGAGAATCATGGCTGGAACATACACTATAGGGATGCAGTTAGGATCGACACTGGAATCCTGACACTATTCGGAATGCCGACACCAGCATCCCGAATAGTTAGATATCTTGGGGTCAGAATCCCGACAGCTGGGATGCCAAACTTCCTCACACCGCGCCACTGAGGAGGTAAGCAGCAGATGGAGGGGGGGGGGGGGGGGGGGGAGGTTAGGTTTAGGTTGCGGGGAGAGGGTTAGGGTTAGGCAGCGCCCTGGGAGGATTAGGGTGCAGTGGGGGGGAGGGTTAGGCACTCCCCTCCGAGGGTTAGGGATAGGCTGTGGCCCGGAATGGTTACGTTTAGGCAGCGTAGATGGGAGGTTAGGTTTAGGCACTGATGGGGAAGGTTATAGTTAGGCACTAAGCGGGAGGTTAGGGTTAGGCAGTGGGTGAGGGATAGGGTTAAGGGGTAGGGGAGAGGGTATAGCACCCCTTACTCACCCGTCGGCTTCTTAGCAATTGGGATCCCCACGTCGGTATTTCGAACGCCAGGATTCCACCCGCCGGCTTTCCGTACTGATCCCATACTATATGTCCCAGTCATGTACCAGGATAAAATGTATTTAGGAAGGGCAGAATGGGAAGAATATGAGGAGCAATGTATGTGAAAAAAAAACATAAATGCTACTTTAAAAACAAAATATTGATGAAAAAACAGGCCATTCGGGTGACCATAGAAACAGGGGAGAAGGACACTATTCGCACTGGGGTAATCTATAGACCACCAAGCCCAGGGCCATCTTTTCATATGGGTTCAGTGGGCAGTTGTGCAAGGGCTCCAGGAGTATAAGGTCCCTAGGCTGATAGCTGAGGGTCCCCTTTTTCCAGAGGTACCAGATTTTTTAAAATAGACCCTGCGGGAACCGGAGATATCTGACTTTAAAGCAGTGGTCCCCATTCAAGCCTGTTAATTGCTCTTTCCAGTTAGATATCTCTGGTTCTGTCTGAAGTTATAATCCAAAACCGGGTACTCTCCCCTTTTGGTGGAGAGTGGCAGCTTGTCTCTACTATGCCCAGAACCAAAAATATCAGCCTTCCAGCAGCTGGTCCCTGCTCCAACTTCACACACCTGGTATGCACTTTTACATTTTTGTTGGTTGATTACTTTGGTTCTTGAACTCTAATACCCAAGTCGCCAGTATCTCCTGAAAGGTGGGACTCTCTAGTTTTTTCTATCCCATTGAAAATTAAGAAATATAATACCAGGAACTGGAGATATCTGCAGTTAAGCAAACTGTCCTCCCATCAGAAAATTATGAATATTAAGCACACTCCATTATCTCATGTACTGGGGCCCATTCATTCAGCCCAATGCCCCCTTTTACAGTTTAGTGTTCTCCCTCCAACTCCATCTCCCACCATCTTTGCAGTAAAGGAGTAATTAGCAGAAATTACTGCTCCAGGTCCTACATGCTGAGCGGAAGATAGAACACCTCCTAACGCCCACGAGACATCAAAGCTGCCGCTGATAACACCCCCCACCCCTACAGCTGGAGGATGGGTAAGGGCCCCAGTGCACTGCTTTGCCCAGGGGCCTACACTTCTGTTAAGAGGGCCCTGATCTGGTCAGGGGCAGGAATAGGACAGGAACCTATTGCTGGATATCACTATACTGGCTTTAAAAGGAGATCCTAATCATGGCAGACTTTAATCTACCTGATGTAAATTGGGAGGGGTCTTTTGCAAGTTCAACTACAAATAGCATTTGATGAGCTTCCACTTGCAAAGACGCAATATTAGATTTACCATCAAGCAGAATGGTAAAGTATACAGACAGGGTCCATTTCCTATCACACAAAAACAAAGGTGTTGGATTTTAAGAAAGCTGACTTTGCAAAAAGGGGGAGATGTTTAAGCGATTCATTGGCGAATTGGAGGAACTTCAAAGACGTGCAATACTAAAAGCAACAGACCATCCAGATTATAAGTGAAAGGAGAAAATCAAATGGATGAATAATAAGACTTAAGACAAAGAGTGAGAATTTTGGTGGAGGGAGACAAGGCAAAAGCAGCTCATCCAAATAATTATTTTTGCTCAGTATTTACTACAGAAAGAGAGGAGAAGGGGCCACAGTTAAGGTGCAAGGACATTCATAAACATAAGTTAGATGAAAGTACATTTACAGAGGAGAAGGTTCTAACAGAACTCTTAAAACTGAAAGTGGATAAATCAATGGGGCCAGATGGGTTTAAGAGCTTAAAGATGTGCTGGTAGCACCATTAACAGAATTATTCAACCAGTCACTAGCTACAGGTGCAATTTTTAAGGACTGGAAAAGAGTGAATGTTGTACCTCTGCACAAATGTGGAAGCAAGGAAGAAGCAAGTAACTATAGATCGGTAAGCCTTACAGTAGTATGGAAAATAATGTAAGCACTATTAAAAGAGTTGTGGAATATCCTACATTTCCCAAATACCATGGATTTACTGGGGGGAAATCATGCCAAACAAATCTTATTGACTTTTTTAACTCTGTGTCTAAAATAATAGCTAAAGGGGGGCCCATAGACTTTAGTAAGGCATTTGACACTGTCCCATATCGTAAACTGCGAATAATAATCTTAAAAGTGTGGAATTGGATTATTGGATTGGATTATAAAATGGATAAGAACCCGGTTGCAGGATAGGAAACAGAGAGTCGTAGTAAATGGAGTGCATTCTATGGAGGGAAATGTTACCAGTGGAGTATCCCAGGTATCTGTACTTGGATCATTGCTCTTTAATATGATTTAATATAATTGTTGGTGGCATTGCAAATGGTATTGTGGAGAGAGTATGCCTTTTTGCAGATAACACAATGCAACAGTGTACACACACCAGGAGGGGTAAAACAATGGACTGATAATTAGTTAGACTTGAGGAATGGTCAAGAACATGACAACTACAGATTAATGCTAAAAAATGCAAAATCATGTATTTGGGTCTCAAAAACCCAAAGGCTAAATATAGTATCAAGGGTACTATAATGGAAACTACTGAGGTAGAAAGTGATCTAGGAGTCACTATTTCATTCATTCCGAGTTGATCGCTAACTGCCGTTGTTCGCAGCGTAGCAATCAGGCTAAAATCGGCATTTCTGCGCATGCGTACGGGCCGCAGTACGCACACGCAAAGTACTTTCACAAAAAACTATGCAGTTTTACACAAGGTCGAGCAACGCTTTTCAGTCGCTCTGCTGATCGTTGAGTGATTGACAGGAAGTGGGTATTTCTGGGAGGTAACTGACCGTTTTCCGGGAGTGTGCTAAAAAACGCAGGCATGTCAGGTAAAAACACAGGCGTGCCTGGGGAAACGGGGGAGTGGCTGGCCGAACGCAGGGCGTGTTTGTGACGTCAAAGCAGGAACTAAACAGACTGAAATGATCGCAAGGTAAGAGTAGGTTTGGAGCTACTCAGAAACGGCATGGAAATTTTTCCGAGCAGTTCTGATAACCTTTTGTTCGCACTTCTGCTAAGCTAAGATACACTCCCAGAGGGTGGCGGCCTAGCGTGTGCACTGCTGCTAAAAGCAGCTAGAGATGGATCAACTCGGAATAAGGGCCATAGTCAGAGTTGGTAGAGGCTAAGGGGTACATTTACTAAGCAGTGATAAGAGTGGAGAAGTGAGCCAGTGGAGAAGTTGCCCATGGCAACCAATCAGCACTAAAGTAACATCTATAATTTGCATACTATGGGGTATATGCAATTAGCGGCGAATCGCGGCAAATTATCGGCCGTTTTTCAATTCGACACAATTCGACAGTGTAATTTCAACAAGTGGGTGCCGAAATTGACCATATGCAATAAAAAACGGATTCGACAGTCCCGCTGCCGAAAAACGTCCGATTTGACGGATTTGTTCCGTTTTTTTTAAAATCGGGTAAAAACGGGAAAAAACTCGGAAAAAAATGGCGTGGGGTCCCCCCTCCAAAGCATAACCAGCCTCGGGCTCTTTGAGCTGGTCCTGGTTCTAAAAATCCTGGGGGAAAATGGACAGGGATTCCCCGTATTTTTAAAACCAGCACCGGGCTCTGCGCCTGGTGCTGGTGCAAAAAATACGGGGGACAAAAAGAGTAGGGGTCCCCCGTATTTTTTACACCAGCATCGGGCTCCACTAGCTGGACAGATAATGCCACAGCCGGGGGTCACTTTTATACAGTGCCCTGCGGCCGTGGCATTAAATATCCAACTAGTCACCCCTGGCCGGGGTACCCTGGGGGAGTGGGGACCCCTTCAATCAAGGGGTCCCCCAAACAACCACCCAAGGGCCAGGGGTGAAGCCCGAGGCTGTCCCCCCCATCCAAGGGCTGCGGATGGGAGGCTGATAGCCTTGAGGAAATGTAAAGAATATTGTTTTTTCCTGTAGTACTACAAGTCCCAGCAAGCCTCCCCCGCAAGCTGGTACTTGGAGAACCACAAGTACCAGCATGCGGGAGAAAAACGGGCCCGCTGGTACCTGTAGTACTACTGGAAAAAAAATACCCAAATAAAAACAGGAGACACACACCTTGAGAGTAAAACTTTATTACACACCTGCCGACACACACATACTTACCTATGTTGACCCGCCGACTGCCACGTCTCCTGATCGGACGATCCGGGGTACCTGTGAATCAAATTATACTCACCTCAATCCAGTGTCCAGATATAAATCCACGTACTTGGCAAAAAAACAAACCGCATTTACCCGTACCACGCACTGAAAGGGGTCCCATGTTTTCACATGGGACCCCTTTCCCCGAATGCCGGGACACCACGTGACTGCTGTCACCGAGGTCCCTTCTGCCAATCAGCGAGTGCAACGTCCTGGCACTCTGCTGATTGGCTGCACGTCTGAGCTGTCAGACAGCGCCTCGCAAAGCCTCTCCATTACTTTCAATGGTGGGAACTTTGCGTCAGCGGTGAGGTGACCCGCGGTCAGCGGCTGACCGCGGGTAACCCCACCGCTACCCGTAAAGTTCCCACCATTGAAAGTAATGGAGAGGCTTTGCGATGCGCTGTCTGAGGTCACACGCGCATACAGCCAATCAGGTGAGTGCAACGAAGTTGCGCTTCCTGATTGGCTGAAGGAACCTCGGTGACAGCAGTCACGTGGTGTCCCGGCATTCGGGGAAAGGGGTCCCATGTGAAAACATGGGACCCCTTTCAGTGCGTGGTCCGGGTAAATGCGGTTTGTTTTTTTGCCAAGTACGAGGATTTATATCTGGACACTGGATTGAGGTGAGTATAATTTGATTCACAGGTACCCCGGATCGTCGGATCAGGAGACGTGGCAGTCGGCGGGTCAACATAGGTAAGTATGTGTGTGTCGGCAGGTGTGTAATAAAGTTTTACTCTCAAGGTGTGTCTCCTGTTTTTATTTGGGTATTTTTTTTCTGTAGTACTACAGGTACCAGCGGGCCCGTTTTTCTCCCGCATGCTGGTACTTGTGGTTCTCCAAGTACCAGCTTGCAGGGGAGGCTTGCTGGGACTTGCAGTACTACAGGAAAAACAATATTCTTTACATTTTCTCAAGGCTATCAGCCTCCCATCCGCAGCCCTTGGATGGGGGGGGGACAGCCTCGGGCTTCACCCCTGGCCCTTGGGTGGCTGGGGGGGGACCCCTTGATTGAAGGGGTCCCCACTCCCCCAGGGTACCCCGGCCAGGGGTGACTAGTTGGATATTTAATGCCACGGCCGCAGGGCACTGTATAAAAGTGACCCCCGGCTGTGGCATTATCTGTCCAGCTAATGGAGCCCGATGCTGGTGTAAAAAATACGGGGGACCCCTACTCTTTTTGTCCCCCGTATTTTTTGCACCAGCACCAGGCGCAGAGCCCGGTGCTGGTTTTAAAAATACGGGGGATCCCCTGTCCATTTCCCCCCCGGATTTTTAGAACCAGGACCGGCTCGAAGAGCCCGAGGCTGGTTATGCTTTGGAGGGGGTACACCACGCCATTTTTTTTCGGGATTTTACCATTCCATCTAAAAAAAAAAAAAAAACAAATTTTTTAAATATATAAATAATACTTGTAATACTTGTGCCTCCCAAAAAGACAAACCAAGTACCTAATCCCTTCTAATATAAATAGATATGCTATTACCAATAAAAAAAACACCAAAAAAAACATGTTTTAATTTTTTTTATTAGTTTCACCCACCAAAGTGTGGCGGATTGAAAATGACGAATTTACTGTCTAAAAGCACTGTTGTCGAATTTCCAAACTTCAATTGAATATACTTTTGGCGAATTGCTGCATTTGTACCATTGTAGAAAAGTCGAATTTGACAAAAGTCGAATTTCAAAAAGTCGAATTTGGAAAGTCCGTTTTTTTGACGGAAAGTACTGTATTGCATTGTCGATTTTTTTTTTTTGGGTGAAAAAGTCCCGTTTTTCGACAATTTCGGGAATTCGACCGCAATTGCATATACCCCTATAAAATGATACAGAGCTGCTGATTGGTTGATGGGGAAATATCTCCACCGGCTCACTTTTCCGCTCTTATCACTGCTTAGTAAATGTACCCCTAAGACACTAGAGCAATTTAAACATGCTTGGGATAGGCATATGAATATCCTTACAACGAACTAAGGATCAAAAAGTGTTGAGATTACCTAAAAAATAAAAAAGGGGCAGACAAGATGGGCCAAGTGGCTCTTATCTGCCGTCAAATTCTGTTTCTACGTTTCTGTGAGCCTGTTCTATTAGCCTAGCAGGGTCGTCGGCAGAGCCGGCCATAGGCATAGGCAAACTAGGCAATTGCCTAGGGCATTTGATATGCCTAGGGGCATCAGCAGCTTCTGCTGATTAAAATGATATGTGGCATGCCTATATTCTGTGTGTACCCACAGTCTCACACAGTATATAGGCATGCTGCATATCATTTTAATCAGCAGAAGCTGATTGTGCATCCTAGCCAAATAGTAATGCAAATAAGATGCATTTTAATAAAAAAGGTGCCCGACGTTAGCAATGAGGCAAGATTTATGAGGACACATCTGTATCCAAGCAGAGGCAGAGGTCACAGTGTTAGTGGCAGTGTGAGGCTGTGTGCATGTGAGTGGGTTGGTTGTGCAGTAGTGTTCGGAATATGTGTAAGGAGCATTATGTGTGTCATGTAAAAATGCATTAATAATGTGCAACATATGTGTAAGGGGCACTATGTGTGTCATTATGTGTATAAGGGCATTAATGTGCGGCATATGTGTAAGGGACATTATGTGTAAAAGGGCATTAATAAAGGTTGTCATAATGTGTAAGGCGCATTATGTTTATAAGGACATTAATAATGTGTCTCATATGTGTAAGGGGCATTACTGTGTGGAATTATGTGTATAAATGCATTACTAATGTGTGGCATTATGTGTATAAGGTGCTCTACTGTGTGGCGTAGCGCATTGAAAGGGCACTACTGTGTCATCTAATATGACTAAAGAGCAATAGGGTGTGGTGTAATGTGAATAAGGAGCAATTCAGTGTGATGTAATGTGAATAAGAGGCTCTACTGTGAGGAGTAATGTTTATAAGGTAAAGTAATACTACTGTGGGATGTAATATGAATTATGGACACTATCGCATGATCAAATGTGAATAAAGTTGCAGTACTGTGTGGCATAATTGGAATTGGGGTTACAATTGTGTGGCCATGCCCCTTGACAGCAAAAACACACCCCTCTTTGGGCTGTGCGCCAAATGTGCGAACTGTTCCTACTTAAAATATAGGGGGTACAAACACCAAAATAAGGACTGCTATGGGTGAGGGGTGATGGTGCTGGGAAAGAGGTACAAGGTCAGAGGCGGAACCAGCGGTTGTGCTAGGGGGCACCAGCCAAAATTTTGCCTAGGGCATCATATTGGTTAGGGCCGGCTCTGGTCGTCGGAATAGAAGTGAGGGGAAAGGGGGCAGCTCGCTCCCCCCAAACATGAGAGAAGTGCCGATACTTGGGCAGAGGAGCGGCGGGCAGCTAGGTGTGATTTAGCACCACCAGCAGACTCCAAGCAACAGCGGAAGCTGCTGGTGGAGCTGCTGCCGATGGCCGACGGAGGAGCCTGGCGGAAAGGAGAATCATCCCGATACCTGCCCTGTACCTGTATTTCTTTGTACCAGCGGTGGGAGACAGCGCTGTGTGCTCTCCTGCTACTCCTGCAGCGCCGGTGACTACAAGAAGACACCGGCGCTGTGCATTTGACATTGGAACTGCGGAGGAGGAACGGGAAGTTGCCTGACTTTGGGAGCACTCCTGTCAGCAGAGGTCAGTTTACAAAGATATGGGGGGAGGGGGGTTTGTTAAATATATTTTATAAGTGAAAGTGAGTGCGGTTAATTAAATATATACAAGGTGGGGATGAGGTGGAATCATTAAATATTTAATGGGTGGGGGATTAAATATATAAGTGCTGATATGCTGAGTGTGTGTGTGTATGTGTGTGAAGTCCGTTCAAGTCTGTATATGTGTGTGTGTGTGTGTGTGTATATGTAAAGCATGTATGTGTGTAAATATATATATATATATATATATATATATAAATGATGTACAGTATATAAGGGTATATATATATATATGTACACACACATATACAGACTTGGACAGACTTTACACACACACACACACACACACACACACACACACACGCGCGCACGCACGCACGCACGCACACACACACACGCGCACACACACATATAGGAAGGTTCTGGAGTGGCCATCTCAGTCTCCTGACCTCAATATCATTGAGCCACTCTGGGGAGATCTCAAACGTGCAGTTCATGCAAGACAGCCCAAGAATTTACAGTAACTGGAGGCTTTTTGCCACGAAGAATGGACAGCTTTACCATCTGAGAAAATAAAGAGCCTCATCCACAACTACCACAAAAGACTTCAAGCTGTCATTGATGTTAAAGGGGGCAATACACGGTATTAAGAACTGGGGTATGTAAACTTTTGATCAGGGTCATTTGGGTAGTTTCTGTTGTCATTATGATTTAAAAAGAGTAAACACAGTTGTTTGACAATAAATGGCTTCACCCAACCACTAACCATGAGTGAAAGAAAAGTATGTGAGTTATCATTCATATTCTCTGACAAATGGCCAGAAAATCAAATTCTGCTAGGGTATGTAAACTTATGAGCACAACTGTATATATATATATATATATATATATCCTGAAAATGGGGAGGTGGCACAGTGGGCACAGCCAGTGGTCCTGTGCTGATGTGAGGGATAGGCCCCCATATCTCAAGTGCCCCGGGCCCCCCGAAGACTTAATCCGGCCCTGCTTCTCCTTCTCTTCTCTGGCCCCACTGCACGGGATGCTCCCCTTCCTGGCCTGATTGACTTGAGACACCCAGGCCAGGCAAAGTGGCAGCGGAGCGGAGGTGTGCTGCAGACCAAGGGATGGCTGTACAGAGGGGTGAACGCGAGCCTGGCCAGCAATGGGGGACCGGAGTTTGAGGGACCGGAGTGAGCATCCTCTCTGCCTGCAGGGTGTCTCTGTGAAAAATCGCAAAGGAGAAGCCGGAGGACGTGGAAATGGCGGCAGATGCTGCCCGACCAGATATCATGTGCCAGAATCTGCTGCTGGTGGTGCTCTTCCTGATGTTTGGTGTGGAGGTCAGCTTTCAATTTGACACAAAGATGTAATTTACCTGCTGTACCTCTGTCATCTAGTCACCATGTTGCAGGTAAATAAGAATTTACTTACCGATAATTCTATTTCTCGGAGTCCGTAGTGGATGCTGGGGTTCCTGAAAGGACCATGGGGAATAGCGGCTCCGCAGGAGACAGGGCACAAAAAGTAAAGCTTTATGATCAGGTGGTGTGTACTGGCTCCTCCCCCTATGACCCTCCTCCAAGCCTCAGTTAGGATACTGTGCCCGGACGAGCGTACACAATAAGGAAGGATTTATGAATCCCGGGTAAGACTCATACCAGCCACACCAATCACACCGTACAACCTGTGATCTAAACCCAGTTAACAGTATGATAACAGAGGAGCCTCTGAAAGATGGCTCCCTACAACAATAACCCGATTTAGGTAACAATAACTATGTACAATTATTGCAGATAATCCGCACTTGGGATGGGCGCCCAGCATCCACTACGGACTCCGAGAAATAGAATTATCGGTAAGTAAATTCTTATTTTCTCTATCGTCCTAGTGGATGCTGGGGTTCCTGAAAGGACCATGGGGATTATACCAAAGCTCCCAAACGGGCGGGAGAGTGCGGATGACTCTGCAGCACCGAATGAGAGAACTCCAGGTCCTCCTTAGCCAGGGTATCAAATTTGTAGAATTTTACAAACGTGTTCTCCCCCGACCACGTAGCCGCTCGGCAGAGTTGTAATGCCGAGACCCCTCGGGCAGCCGCCCAAGAAGAACCCACCTTCCTTGTGGAGTGGGCATTTACCGATTTTGGCTGTGGCAGGCCTGCCACAGAATGTGCAAGCTGAATCGTACTACAAATCCAGCGCGCAATAGTCTGCTTAGACACAGGAGCGCCCAACTTGTTGGGAGCATATAGTATAAACAGTGAGTCAGATTTCCTGACTCCAGCTGTCCTTGAAATGTATATTTTTAAAGCTCTGACAACGTCCAACAACTTGGAGTCCTCCAAGTCGCTTGTAGCCGCAGGCACTACAATAGGCTGGTTCAGATGAAATGCTGACACCACCTTAGGGAGAAAATGCGGACGAGTCCGCAGTTCTGCCCTGTCCGAATGGAAAATCAGATATGGGCTTTTGTAAGATAAAGCTGCCAGTTCTGACACTCTCCTGGCCGAAGCCAGGGCTAGTAGCATGGTCACTTTCCATGTGAGATATTTCTTCTGGAAGAAAATCGACAGGGCCGAATTTTGAACCTTAATAGATCCCAATTTGAGACCCATAGACAATCCTGATTGCAGGAAATGTAGGAATCGACCCAGTTGAAATTCCTCCGTCGGAGCACTCCGATCCTCGCACCACGCAACATATTTTCGCCAAATGCGGTGATAATGTTGCGCGGTTACTTCCTTCCTTGCTTTAATCAAGGTAGGAATGACTTCTTCCGGAATGCCTTTTCCCTTTAGGATCCGGCGTTCAACCGCCATGCCGTCAAACGCAGCCGCGGTAAGTCTTGAAACAGACAGGGACCCTGCTGAAGCAGGTCCCTTCTCAGAGGTAGAGGCCACGGATCCTCCGTGATCATCTCTTGAAGTTCCGGGTACCAAGTCCTTCTTGGCCAATCCGGAGCCACTAGTATCGTTCTTACGCCTCTTTGCCGTATAATTCTCAATACTTTTGGTATGAGAGGCAGAGGAGGAAACACATACACCGACTGGTACACCCAAGGCGTTACCAGCGCGTCCACAGCTATTGCCTGCGGATCTCTTGACCTGGCGCAATACCTGTCCAGTTTTTTGTTGAGGCGAGACGCCATCATGTCCACCATTGGTCTTTCCCAACGGGTTACAAGCATGTGGAAAACTTCTGGATGAAGTCCCCACTCTCCCGGGTGAAGGTCGTGTCTGCTGAGGAAGTCTGCTTCCCAGTTGTCCACTCCCGGGATGAACACTGCTGACAGTGCTATCACATGATTCTCCGCCCAGCGAAGAATCCTTGCAGCTTCTGCCATTGCACTCCTGCTTCTTGTGCCGCCCTGTCTGTTTACATGGGCGACTGCCGTGATGTTGTCCGACTGGATCAACACCGGTTTTCCTTGAAGCAGAGGTTCTGCCTGGCTTAGAGCATTGTAGATTGCTCTTAGTTCCAGAATGTTTATGTGAAGAGACGTTTCCAGGCTCGACCACACGCCCTGGAAGTTTCTTCCTTGTGTGACTGCTCCCCAGCCTCTCAGGCTGGCGTCCGTGGTCACCAGGATCCAATCCTGTATGCCGAATCTGCGGCCCTCCAATAGATGAGCACTCTGCAACCACCACAGAAGAGATACCCTTGTCCTTGGAGACAGGGTTATCCGCTGGTGCATCTGAAGATGCGACCCTGACCATTTGTCCAGCAGATCCCTCTGGAAAACTCTTGCGTGGAATCTGCCGAATGGAATTGCTTCGTAAGAAGCCACCATTTTTCCCAGGACTCTTGTGCATTGATGTACAGACACCTTTCCTGGTTTTAGGAGGTTCCTGACAAGTTCGGATAACTCCTTGGCTTTTTCCTCCGGGAGAAAAACCTTTTTCTGAACCGTGTCCAGAATCATCCCTAAGAACAGCAGACGTGTTGTCGGAATTAACTGGGATTTTGGAATATTCAGAATCCACCCGTGCTGCTTTAGCACTTCTTGAGACAGTGCTAGTCCCATCTCTAGCTGTTCTCTGGACCTTGCCCTTATTAGGAGATCGTCCAAGTATGGGATAATTAATACGCCTTTTCTTCGAAGAAGAATCATCATCTCAGCCATTACCTTGATAAAGACCCGAGGTGCCGTGGACAATCCAAACGGCAGCGTCTGAAACTGATAGTGACAGTTCTGTACGACGAACCTGAGGTACCCCTGGTGTGAGGGGTAAATTGGAACGTGGAGATACGCATCCTTGATGTCCAAGGATACCATAAAGTCCCCTTCTTCCAGGTTCGCTATCACCGCTCTGAGTGACTCCATCTTGAACTTGAACTTTTTTATGTACAGGTTCAAGGATTTCAGATTTAGAATAGGTCTTACCGAGCCATCCGGCTTCGGTACCACAAATAGAGTGGAATAATACCCCTTTCCTTGTTGTAAAAGGGGTACCTTGACTATCACCTGCTGAGAGTACAGCTTGTGAATGGCTTCCAAGACCGTCACCCTGTCGGAGGGGGACGTTGGTAAAGCAGACTTCAGGAAACGGCGAGGTGGAGACGTCTCTAGTTCCAACCTGTAACCCTGAGATATTATCTGCAGGATCCAGGGATCCACCTGCGAGTGAGCCCACTGCGCGCTGAAATTCTTGAGACGACCCCCCACCGCCCCCGAGTCCGCTTGAGAAGCCCCAGCGTCATGCTGAGGCTTTTGTAGAAGCGGGGGAGGGCTTCTGTTCCTGGGAAGGAGCTGCCTGTTGCAGTCTCTTCCCCTTTCCTCTGCCTCGTGGCAGATATGAATATCCCTTTGCTCTCTTGTTTTTAAAGGAACGAAAGGGCTGCGGCTGAAAAGTCGGTGTCTTTTTCTGTTGGGGAGTGACTTGAGGTAAAAAGGTGGATTTCCCGGCTGTAGCCGTGGCCACCAAATCCGATAGACCAACACCAAATAACTCCTCCCCTTTATACGGCAAAACTTCCATATGCCGTTTTGAGTCCGCATCACCTGACCACTGTCGCGTCCATAAACTTCTTCTGGCCGAAATGGACATAGCACTTACCCGTGATGCCAGTGCGCAAATATCCCTCTGTGCATCACGCATATAAAGAAACGCATCCTTTATTTGCTCTAAAGACAGTAAAACATTGTCCCTATCCAGGGTATCAATATTTTCAATCAGGGACTCTGACCAAGCTACCCCAGCACTGCACATCCAGGCTGTCGCTATAGCTGGTCGTAGTATAACACCTGTATGTGTGTATATACTTTTTTGGATATTTTCCATCCTCCTATCTGCTGGATCTTTAAGTGCGGCCGTCTCAGGAGAGGGTAACGCCACTTGTTTTGATAAGCGTGTGAGCGCCTTGTCCACCCTAGGAGGTGTTTCCCAGCGCGCCCTAACCTCTGGCGGGAAAGGGTATAAAGCCAATAACTTCTTTGAAATTAGCAGTTTTTTATCGGGGGCAACCCACGCTTCATCACACACCTCATTTAATTCATCTGATTCAGGAAAAACTATAGGTAGTTTTTTCACACCCCACATAATACCCTGTTTTGTGGTACCTGTAGTATCAGCAATATGTAACGCCTCCTTCATTGCCAAAATCATATAACGTGTGGCCCTACTGGAAAATACGGTTGATTCGTCACCGTCGCCACTGGAATCAGTGCCTGTGTCTGGGTCCGTGTCGACCGACTGAGGTAACGGGCGTTTTACAGCCCCTGACGGTGTTTGAGGCGCCTGGACAGGTGCTGATTGATTGTCCGGCCGTCTCATGTCGTCAAACGACTGCTTTAGCATGTTGACACTATCCCGTAATTCCATAAATAAAGCCATCCATTCTGGTGTCGACTCCCTAGGGGGTGACATCCCCATATTTGGCAATTGCTCCGCCTCCACACCAATATCGTCCTCATACATGTCGACACACACGTACCGACACACAGCAGACACACAGGGAATGCTCTTAAAGAAGACAGGACCCCACTAGCCCTTTGGGGAGACAGAGGGAGAGTTTGCCAGCACACACCAAAAGCGCTATATATGACAGGGATAGCCTTATAATAAGTGCTCCCTATATAGCTGCTTTAATATATATAATTTTGCCACAATTTTGCCCCCCCTCTCTTGTTTTACCCTGTTTCTGTAGTGCAGTGCAGGGGAGAGCCTGGGAGCCTTCCTGACCAGCGGAGCTGTGTGAGGAAAATGGCGCTGTGTGCTGAGGAGATAGGCCCCGCCCCTTTTTCGGCGGGCTCGTCTCCCGCTCTTTAACGGATTCTGGCAGGGGTTAAATATCTCCATATAGCCCCCGGAGGCTATATGTGAGGTATTTTATGCCAAAAAATAGGTTTACATTGCTTCCCAGGGCGCCCCCCCCCAGCGCCCTGCACCCTCAGTGACTGCCGTGTGAAGTGTGCTGAGAGCAAAGGCGCACAGCTGCAGTGCTGTGCGCTACCTTAAGAAGACTGAGGAGTCTTCTGCCGCCGATTCTGGACCTTCTTCTCTTTTCAGCATCTGCAAGGGGGCCGGCGGCGAGGCTCCGGTGACCATCCAGGCTGTACCTGTGATCGTCCCTCTGGAGCTAATGTCCAGTAGCCAAAGAAGCCAATCCATCCTGCACGCAGGTGAGTTCACTTCTTCTCCCCTAAGTCCCTCGTTGCAGTGATCCTGTTGCCAGCAGGACTCACTGTAAAATAAAAAACCTAAGCTAAACTTTTCTAAGCAGCTCTTTAGGAGAGCCACCTAGATTGCACCCTTCTCGGACGGGCACAAAAACCTAACTGGGGCTTGGAGGAGGGTCATAGGGGGAGGAGCCAGTACACACCACCTGATCATAAAGCTTTACTTTTTGTGCCCTGTCTCCTGCGGAGCCGCTATTCCCCATGGTCCTTTCAGGAACCCCAGCATCCACTAGGACGATAGAGAAATACTAATAATAGTAATGCCCCCACACATCTTCCTGTCATATACCTGTTGAACCCCTGTCCTGTATTTACGGGTTAGGGCTGATATGCCGGTGTTCGGGATGCCGTCAGTCAGAATACCGACCGCGGCATCCCGATGGTTAGAATCCTGACGGTAAGGTAAGTATGTTTACCCTACCCCCAACCCTCCCTTTTAGCAGCCTAACCCTAACCCCCCCTCCCCATCCCACTGCAGCCTAACTCTAACCCTCCCAGGTGGTGCCTATACCTAACCCTCCCCCACCACACACACAGCCTAACCCTCCCCACCCTGCAGCCTAACCCTCTCCGGGGTCCCTAACCCTAAACCCCCTTTCCAGCAGCCTAAACCTAACCCCGCCCCGCAGCCTAACCCTCCCCAGTGGTGCCTAACCCTAACCCCCCCTTCCCGCAGCCTAAACCTCCCCCTCACAACCTAAACCTAACCTCCTCCAACACCCCACTTCCACCCTCTGCGGCTTACCTCTTCGGGGGCCCAGCACACAGACATCCAGGATAACGGCAGTCGGTATTCCAACGCTGGGATTGTGATCCTATTCGGAAATACCAACACCAGCATTCCGAGCAGTGTCGGGATTCCGGTGGGGGTATTTCGACCGCCTGGATCCTCACCGGATCCTGTGCTTACCATGTTGCTGTTAGGGTCTCCTGCCCTGTGCTGCCACGTCGTCATGGCAACCGGGAGACAAGTGCTAGCGGAGTAACCTGAGCGCAGCTGATACTCCGGTTCGGGTCTTTTGCTGTGCAGTGGTTACAGGCTCTGTGCACGGCAGGGGATCCGGTGCTGGTTTTTGTGCTCACAGTTTGTGAGGTCTGAGTGGGGCGTGGACAGCACCTGCTATATAAGGCCTCTTCTCAGGTTAAGCAGATGCTGCTGAATCTTTGTTGGTTAGTCAGTTCCTGAAAGTTAGCCAGTACTGTGTAGCTTTGTATTTGTTGTTGCTTACTGCAAATAGGCCTGGGGATTTGGTACTACACTCTGCCAATCCAGACCTAGCAGTAAGACTGGAGTCAGTCGTTTAACTTGCTGGGGTTCTTTTGCTACTCTGTGAACTTAGCAAATTTGCGGCTGTATTCTCAGATTTGCCTGCCTAAATCCTGTCTCACTGTGCAAGGAGTTCAGGTGTCAGTTTAGTGGCAGTAAGCTGAACCTGTGCACTGCAAGTGAGGATTAGGATTGTGGAGACTCTCCTTGTGTCTATCATTCCATCTCTGACCAAGGAGTTTACTGCCACACCCGTTGGTAACCATTTAGGGTTTTGCTGTTGCCCTTAGCAACAGCATTTCGGGTTCTCTACGTATTAAAACACAACATCTTGCTTTTTCCATCTGAGTATTACTAATACTAGGGAGACACCCAGTTTCTTAGCCTCTGGGCTTCTCTGTTCACTTTGTGTTTATTTTGTTACCCTATCACCTTCTGTGTACGTAATGTCATATTCCCCAGTCTGTCTGTAAGTTCATTTGTTTTGCATCCCTATCTGTTCAGACACCAGTACATTCCTGCAGGCACTGGTGTGCATAACAGTTCAAACACCAGTACATTCCTGCAGGCACTGGTGTGCATAACAGTTCAGACACCAGTACATTCCTGCAGGCACTGGTGTGCATAACAGTTGCTGATAATGCTAATAGTCATAGGGGTATATGCAATTGCGGTCGAATTCCCGAAATTGTCGAATTTCGGGACTTTTTCGCCAAAAAAAAAAAATCGACAATGCAATTCAGTACTTTCAAAATTCGGACATTCAAAATTCGACTTTTTGAAATTCGACTTTTGTCAAATTCGACTTTTCTGCAATGATACAAGTGCTGCAATTCGACCAAAGTATATTCAATTGAAGTTTGGAAATTCGACAACAGTGCTTTTAGACAGTAAATTCGTCATTTTCAATCCGCCACACTTTGGTGGGTGAAACTAATAAAAAAAATTTAAAACATGTTTTTTGTGTGCTTTTTTTTCTTGGTAATAGCATATCTATTTATATTAGAAGGGATTAGGTACTTGGTTTGTCTTTTTTGGAGGCACAAGTATTATTTATATATTTATAAAAATAATATTTTTTTTTTTTTTTAGATGGAATGGTAAAATCCCAGAAAAAAATGGCGTGGGGTCCCCCCTCCAAAGCATAACCAGCCTCGGGCTCTTCGAGCCGGTCCTGGTTCTAAAAATCCGGGGGGAAAATGGACAGGGGATCCCCCATATTTTTAAAACCAGCACCGGGCTCTGCGCCTGGTGCTGGTGCAAAAAATACGGGGGACAAAAAGAGTAGGGGTCCCCCGTATTTTATACACCAGCATCGGGCTCCACTAGCTGGACAGATAATGCCACAGCCGGGGGTCACTTTTATACAGTGCCCTGCGGCCGTGGCATTAAATATCCAACTAGTCACCCCTGGCCGGGGTACCCTGGGGGAGTGGGGACCCCTACAATCAAGGGGTCCCCCCCCCAGCCACCCAAGGGCCAGGGGTGAAGCCCGAGGCTGTCCAAGGGCTGCAGATGGGAGGCTGATAGCCTTGAGGAAAATGACATGAATATTGTTTTTCCCAGTAGTACTACAAGTCCCAGCAAGCCTCCCCCGCAAGCTGGTACTTGGAGAACCACAAGTACCAGCATGCGGGAGAAAAACGGGCCCGCTGGTACCTGTAGTACTACTGGGGAAAAAATACCCAAATAAAAACAGGAGACACACACCTTGATAGTAAAACTTTATTGCACACCTGCCGACACACACATACTTACCTATGTTGACACGAAGCAGTAGAATCCACGGGTACCTGAAAATAAAAGATAATTATACTCACCTGATCCAGGGTCCAGAGATAAATCCTCGTACTTGTCAAAACAACAAAACGAACACCCGACCAGCGTACTGAAAGGGGTCCCATGTTGACACATGAGACCCCTTTCCACGAATGCAGACACCCCCGTGACAGCTGTCACTGAAGTGTCTCTTCAGCCAATCAGCGAGTGTAACGTCCTTGCACTCTGCTGTTTGGAAGCTGTGCGATGCGCTGTCTGAGCTCAGACGCGCACAGCCAATCAGGTGAGCGCTACGACGTGGCACTTCCTGATTGGCTGAAGGGACCTCGGTGACAGGAGTCACGTGGTGTCCCGGCATTCGGGGAAAGGGGTCTCATGTGTCAACATGGGACCCCTTTCAGTCCGGTGGTCGGGTGTTCGTGTTTTTTTTTTGCCAAGTACGAGGATTTTATCTCTGGACGTGGATTTATCTCTGGACACTGGATCAGGTGAGTGTTTGTTTTTTTCACAGGTACCCCGGATCGTCGGAGTCGAGACGTGGCAGTCGGCGTGTCAACATAGGTAAGTATGTGTGTGTCGGCAGTGTGTAATAAAGTTGTACTTGTCACGGTGTGTGTCTCCTGTTTTTATTTGGGTATTTTTTTTCCTGTAGTACTACAGGTACCAGCGGGCCCGTTTTTCTCCCGCATGCTGGTACTTGTGGTTCTCCAAGTACCAGCTTGCGGGGGAGGCTTGCTGGGACTTGTAGTACTATTGGAAAAAACAATATTCTTTCAATTTTGACAAGGCTATCAGCCTCCCATCCGCAGCCCTTGGATGGGGGGGGGGGCAGCCTCGGGCTTCACCCCTGGCCCTTGTGTGGCTGGGGGGGGGACCCCTTGATTGAAGGGGTCCCCACTCCCCCAGGGTACCCCGGCCAGGGGTGACTAGTTGGATATTTAATGCCACGGCCGCAGGGC